>NC_088925.1:19675000-19710000 GCF_038396675.1 Hydra vulgaris
TCAATATAAACTAGTAAAGTTTTGTAGTTATATTGTAAACAATATAACTACAAAACATTTGAGAAAAATAATAATAAAAATGATAAAAATCCAAAAAGAAAACATATATATATACATATAAAGTTTACACACCCTTCAAATTGAGGGGGGTGAAACTTTATAAGGTCATAAAAGCCGAACAACAAAAGATTATTGAATCAAATTTGAAATTTGTGGATGAATATAAATAAAGTTTAAAATTAAAAAAAAATAACAAATTTGACCTCCTATTGGAGAGGGGGGGGGGGGGCTAACGTTTTGGGGTGTTTGCTGTTTACAGTCTCCAATCACCGCAATTTTTTGCGTATCATCCTCATTCCTCATATATGAACATACTTAAATATGGAGTTTTCTTCATGTTTCAAAGTTGCTTAGCTTAAACATCAAAAAAATTTGTCTACTTGATATATTTCAAGTTTACGTTTGTCGCTTTAGTAAATTCATTACTTTAAAATAATCAAGGATTCTGAAAAAAGGTTCTCCTAACTTTTTTGTCAGCTTTTTAAAAGCCTATAATGTTTAGTACGCAGAAAAAGTTCAAAACAAAAGTAGCACATAGAGGTCGTCCATAAATTACGTCACGCAATTTTTGACAATTTTGAGCTATGCCCTGCCCCTAGTAATAAATTGTCACGTTTTACTAATCTCCCCTCCCCTAAAATTACACAACAAATTTGTACCTCCCTCCTTCCCTCCTAAAATTATTTTTTCTGTTTAAATGCGATAATATTTTTGATTCTTAAAGCTGCTTTTAGTTTTCTAATGAATACATTTTAACACATATAAATTTTAATTATTATTATTTAATATTACTTAGAAAGTCATTATTTGTACGTGTACAAATAAAAAGCTTACAAAAGAAATATTATTTTCACTTAAAAAATATTTTTAATTTTTTACCTAAACTACATGAGGCGTAGAGTAGTGGATTTAGTTGGTTTTATATGTTTTAACTAATATGTTGTTCAATTATAACTTATTATTTAAATTTTTAAAAGTATCACATAATAATAATAATAAAAATATAAAAAATACAAAAAGAAAACTATATAGTAGATAAGATAATTAGTAATACTGTAAAACGCTATCGAGGGAAAGAACTAAACTTTTTTAATTTTGTTTTTTAAAAGACAAAAAGAATTCGGTTGATCAAAATCAAAATTTGACAAAACAAGTTTATTCGGTGCACGATCCCAGTGGGCACAGTACGTTTTTAAAACGTTCTTTGGACGTTTTTATTATGTTTAAACCTTATAAAAACGTCTTAAAAACGTTTTAAAAACGTTTTAAAAGCGTACCGTGCCCACTGGGATAGGCAAGACAAAATTGATTAAAATTTATTAGACGAAAAGATTCCTTGAAAAATTTTTTTTTTCAAGAGTGTATTTGTTGCTGGATTTTAAACTAAAAAGATCTTTAAAGACTGGGGGAGGAGGGGGATTCTTATTAATACACAGATAAACAAAGCATAAAACTTTCAAAACGTTGAATTTAAATGTATTTAAAATTTTCATTTTAATAAAATAAGGTTTATAATGAGAAAAACGATCAACAAAGTTAACTATGCGAATTGCTTGTTTCTGGCATAAAGATGATGTAACTTACTTTTTTTCAGTACTTCCATAGGCAATATTAGCATAGTTTATGTAGCAGCGAATAAATGAGAAATAAAGTTGTCTTAAGTTTTTCTTATTGAGATAAGTTCAAGCTTTGTATAAAACTCCAAACTTTAGTGCATACATAATTAATATGCTGATTCTAAATAATGTTCTCATCGAGATAAACACCTAAAAATTTAATAACGGAGCCTTTTATTTCAATTTCATCACTAAAGATTTGAGACAATTTTTTTTTTCTAAGCAAATGAAAAAGAGTCCATTTAGTTTTGTAAGTATTTAATGTTAATTTATTAGATTTAAACCAATGGGATAAAAGTTTAAGTTCTATATTTACGGTGGCAAAAAGTTCGTTAGTATCACTCTTAGAGATGAATAAATTAGTATCATCAGCGAATATGATGCTCATCAGATTAGTAGCTTTATTTAAATCGTTTATGTAGATTAAATAAAGGAGTGGTTTGAGGATTGAACCTTGTGAAACTGTTTTTACTTTTTTTTATCAAATTTACCTGTTCAAGGCTGCAGAAGAAGCTACACCTCCACTACAGTTGAGATGATTCAGGTCACCTCCACTATAGTTGAGAAGGCTAGTCCTTTTTTTTATTTTTTTTATTTTTTATTTTGGTTTAATTGGGTTTTGTATAAAATGCAGGTAGCCTTAATTAAAGTTCTATTTAATATACTTTTAGAACTACTAGTGGCAGTCATTGGGAGGTTAGTGTTTTTTATAAAAACACATAGTTTCTCTAAATTTTTAAGGCTACTTTTTTAAGAGCCCTTTTCAGCTTTTTCAATAAAGAACCACAACTGACAACTAAAGATTTAGTTTATGTGTAGCACAAAACAAGGCTGTCAAATTTTGGTGTAAAAAACTAATATCAACTCATAATCAAATTTTTCTAAATAGGATTGTTCAGAAAAAATTCCACTTCAAGTTTGATCTGTTACGGAAATAACTTAAAAATCAAAAGGATTTTTAATTCCTATTTTAAACGAGTAATTGAAACCAGAAACCTTACCTTGTGGAACAAGTAGGTGATAGTAGTTTTAATTTCCTTTAATGTAAGTTTTAAATCACGAAAAAAGATTCAACTTTTCAATTTCCACGTTAAAAGCAACTTCTCTGAGGCTATCTGGCAAAAGAATCCAGTGTTAGATTGTGCAAATAACATCAATCTCTCTAATGAATATTTTGTACTTTATAACACGCATAAATTCTAAATCCGTTGTTTGAAATTTTTAATTATCGCCATAATCTCTCTTCAAGAAGCCACATTTTCTTGAACGTGAAGTAAAGCTAGCTAGTTTTACTTCAGATTCATTTACAGACCTTTCATAGTAAACAACTGATTTGAAATAAGTGCATAAAACTTTTGAAAAATATGGATGTCTTAAAGATATTCCAAAATTGTCTTGTGAAATGTGGAGATTATAGAGACTAAACCAGCAGCAGTCATTCTCTCCAGCTTTTCACTCAATTGACACACATAGAAAAATCAATAGTGTTTTTGCAAAGCTTGATTTAGCAATGCTCTTAATGTCAGTTATGCAAACAAAAGTTTAGGAAGTTCTATTTAAAACTATAGGATGCCAAAATCACTCTAAAAGTTTAAGCTGTCACTCACAACTCTCCACAATACCTTCATTGCCATAAAAGCTCTTTTGGAATATATTCAGAGCAAGCAACTGAAGAACACTATCAATTTTTCAGTTCTCACTATCAATTGTATAAGTTACCAAGTAACCACCCAGAGTATTAAGACAGGCTGTATTAATACGTCATAGAATTCAAATGAAAAAACCAAGATTAAAAATATTTATATTATTTTACTAGAATGTATAGTTTGTAAAAAAAGATAAGAAGAAGAGCTTAACAACTTTAGATTCAAGGCTTTTTAATGCGGTTCAATGCAATACTTTAAATTAGATTTTCTGACGAGGTTGGTGCAACCAGATTTTCAACTTGTATACCCTATCTGTAAAACAATCATTCAGCCAAAAGATTGATCGTTATTTTAAACAATGGTTTTGAATGACTTTTACTTAATTATAAGCAAACTTTTGGCTTTCATAAAAGTAATTGAAAATGTCAGCAACTACTTTTGCATATTATTAGACTTCAATTATAAGTCTTTTATAATTATTAATACTTTCAATCCTAGTCAAATAAATTTGGGTATTTTTTGTTCCCACACTCTAAACAGCTCAATTTTTGGGAAAACATTTTAATGCAGTAGAAGTTGTAAAAAATTATGAAATAATTCTTTAAAGAAAAACAGAACTATTAAAAAATTGCAAAAGTTCAAATGCTACTTTCCTAAAGGTGTGTCAAAACTGTTTTCAGGTTATTGGTAAAGGTGTACGCCATAAAAGCTTCCGTCGGAAGGAATCGTGGGAAAAGACATAAGTGCTGACATAAGTGCGAAGCGTTGCAAAAACTGGCATAAGTGCAAACTGGCATATATGCGATTTAATAAGTGTAAACTGGTATAAGTGCAAAGAAGATACAAAAACTGGGATAAATACAAACTGGCATAAATGCAAATAAAATTGAAAATATTAACATAAGTGCAAAGCATGTCAGTTTGCACTTATGCAAGTTCGCACTTAAGAAATTTGCGTTTATTCAATTGTCCCATCAAAGTTTAAGTAGATTGTTAACAAAAATTTTGTTAAACGTCAATGTTTCTTATAAATACCTTATTTATAAAATAAATGAGATAAGAAATTTCTAATTATTCCAAGACCAACGACACGTGGATGATGGGGGGAAGGTGGGGGAATGTGCCCCCCCACACACACACATACCTATTTTTTACTAAAGGACCTTTTTTTTTAAGAAAATTTTAGATATAGAAGACTTTCTTAAGAATTGACGAATGTGCCCTTCCACTTTGAAACCCGTGTCGTCGGCCCTGTATTCTATAGTTCAGTCCCAATTAGTGACTAATAATCTATTTTAAGATTAATGATAAAAAATCTCTCTAAAAAAATTAAGATTTAAGTTTAATTGTATTTATTGGAAATCATACAAATTTAAAACTTAATTATATATTAATTTGTGATTAAATAAATTGTTATTTGCTTACTTTGTAAAGTGAAATTTTAATTATGTCTAAACTGATGTTGAAATATCACCGGACAATGACAACTAAACTATTGATTAATTACTTAATGCGCGTGAAAATAATTTTTTTTATTTTCAATTATAGTTAGCTGCTAATGAGTTACGGAATCAGGAAACTAGTGACTCGGTAATTATATATTAGGTTATATTAGGGTTTAGACTGTCATTGTAATTGAAACGATAACCCATTTTTATGCATATATATGCATATATAGAATCATAATAAGTGAGGTGCTAGAATGGTAAACTTGGGCTACTTTAAATATTGAAAATCAGCAGGGTCAAAGAAACAGAATTCATACATATGTACTTTTATTTCATTTTGTTCTTTTTATTTATTCAAAAAAATTTTTTTAATAAAAGAATTAATAACATACATACAGAATTACAAACTTTGTTAACTTTACAATAAGAACGCGGATAATCGCAGAAGATCATAAGATGTGTGTACATGCAAATACACGTAGGGTAGAGCGGGCCATATCGGGACAGTGGGGCATAATGGGACAGTTATGTCTAAAGCCTTACATCTCAGCTAAAAAAAATATTTTTAACAAAACTTTTTAAATTATTGTGCTTCATTATTGTAAAAAATTAATTTTAGAAATACCAAAATGCACTAAAAGTACCAAAATGCACGAGTAAGTTAGCAAAAAACAAAATTTGCGTGTTTTCTTGAGCGATGCACCAACGAATGGTTTATCTTGAACTCTTGTTAATTTGCTTTATTTATAAAAGTTTATACTTTTCAGAAGAATTTCTTAAGTTTGCTTGTTTAAGAGTATTTTATAATAAAACACAAAAAGTTTTTTTTACTTTATTTGTTATTTCATTTTGTGGTGTATGGGTGCATGGGCGTGTAGTTTATATGGGTATGTTACTTTTTTTAGGGTATAATGTCTCAACATGTTTAAATGATAAACAGCCTTCATTTTTTATCATTTTTAAAGCTTTACAATTAAAGAATAACTGCTGCTTTTTAACTGTCTCGCTTTGCCCCACTCACTTGCAAAATGTAAAAATTTTGCTTGTCTAGAATTTTGTTACTTTGGTGATCGTAGCTTATTTTAAAAAAAATCTATTTTTATTTTATATTTTCTTATATCAATACATTTTAGGAAATTTATAAAAACGAGTGTTAACTATGATTAGTTTATCCGCAACTAGCATTTGTTTCTTAAGTGTCCCTATATGCCCCGCTCTTCCCTAAATACAAATAAACATACATATAAATAATACACATAAATAATATATACCAATACAAACTAATGTTACTATACGTGTAAATTACGTGAATATAACAAATAGATACATAATATCTATTTTACGAACAAAATAATATATAAACCAATCAAATTCAAACTTACATAACAAAATTTAAATGTACAAAGTAAATATTTATATAGTATAAAATATAAGACCTACCTAAAAATAATACATATGCGTCTCAAGTATATATTACAAAAACTAAAGTAAAATAAAGAAAGTGAAAGTATATATAAATTAAGATAAAAGACTTAGTATATATAAATTACGATTAAAGATTTCTTAAGAGTTTTAATAATAAAACCAAATAAATTTAAAAATATATAAGAATGTTTTCAATTGAAAAAAGAATTTTTTTTAATTTTCTATTAAATAATAAAAAGTTCCATTCTTGAGAAAAATCAAAAAGTTTTAACTTTGTTTTATAAAAATGCTTCTCTAAATGAAATACAAAATTTACCAAAACTAGTTGAAAAATAAAATTTTCATTACGCAAATTGTATTTATTTTTAACTTTTGAAGAATATAAATTGTGAAAAGAATTCGGATATGTTTGAGTTTTACATTTAAACATAAGTCACAGTACATTAAAAAGATTACATTGATATATATTAGGAACTTTCATTTTATTTAAAAAAGGCTTATTATGATAAAAACGATGTTTAAAATTAATAAGTCGTGAAGCATGTTTCTGTTGGCAATAAAGTGGTTCTAATTTTCTTTTTTTTAAACTATTCCAAGCCACATTAGCATAGTTTACAGGGCCGACGACGCCGGGAAAGGAAGAAAGGAAGGGGGGGGAGGGGAGGGAAAAGGGTAACGTACCCCACCCTTTTTTTTTATGGGTTTCTTTTTATTTATTTAAGAAAACCCAAGGTATGAAGGACTTTATTTAGAAATTGACTGTTGTGCCCCCCTCACTTCGAAACCTGTGTCGTCGGTTACGGTTTAGATAGCCATGAATAAATGAGTGGTATAGCTGAATTAAAGTATTCTTATTTAGAATCATTCTTATTTTGAATAGTATTTCCATACTTTTGTTCTTATACAATTCAAAAGAATTTAGATAAGATACCAAAGGAAATCTACGTTTATTTTTTTTGTTTATGATTGAATTTTTTTGTTGCTAAATTTGGTTTAGCAGAAATATTAGATTCAGCAGAAATATTAGATTCATTCATTTTATTAGCTACCGCTCTTGGACCATAAAATATTTTATCATCAATTTTAATAGCATTAAATATAGAGCTAGTTTTCAATTTCTTACTGCGTGTAATTTACTTTAAAACTGGTCATGTTTGCTTTAAATTGTCTCTATACTTTTCTAGTAAATTTATTTAGTATCTTTTTTTAAATTTTTTCTTTGGATTTCAAATTTTTTAGCACAACTCCCATAAATTGTGTATAAATTGTGTATAAATTGTGTTTTTAAAAAACCCTTACTGTTTTTAGTTTAAGTAAATGATATAAACTAAATGATATAATCTACCTATTCTCAAACATGCTTAATTTTGTTTTTTTTGCTGATGACACTAATCTATTTTATACCCATTCCAATATAAAAACAATTTTCTCTAAAGTAAATCGTAAGCTGGAAAACCTTAATAACTGGTTCAAATGGTTCAAAAAAAAAAATAAATAAATAAAAAAAAAATTAAATAAAAAAAAAAATGAGTAGCCTCCTCGACTGTAGTGGCCCCCCTCGGGCCTTGGGGAGGTGAATAATCTAAAAAAAAAAAAAAAAAAAAAAAAAATCAAAAGTTTATGTTTAAGAAAATTAATATCATAATTTCAAAAAGTTTTTAAAAAAACAAATTATAGGCTAAATTAGCGTCATTAGAATCTATGTTTCCAATGAAATAAAGATAATTGTTCCTTAAAAAGCGATGCAATTCTCTTCCTTAAAAAACGTTTAATGAAAGGTTTATTTTGATGTAGAGTTTTTTTGATGCCTGTATTAGTGGAGAAAAAAAAAGGAAAATGATCAGAGACGTCACTTTTAATAACATCTTTTTTTAAAGATAATGTAATTAATATTAATATTTTGATTTAAATAATAAATTTGATTTAATGTAATTAAATTAAAATAATTAATTTAATTTAATATTTTGTATTAATATAATGAAGGCTGGCATTTTTAGACAGTCGATTCAACGTTTTGATGTTTGATTATTATTGGTATATTTTCCATTTAAATCATGATAGAATCAGAGTTACTTATCGATGTCTAAACTCCAATACCACGTATCTACAAAATCACAATTTTTCAGGAGAGCCAAAAAACGTGATATTTTTCAAAAAAACCACAGAAATAAAAAAATAAAAAAACGTCAAATTATTAAATTCTTTTGTTTGTTTATTGAAAATGTTGATTTGATTAAAATAAGTTTTTACTTTGAAGTATGGGCAATTTTCTAAGATGAATTAAATCTAATTTTTGTCTGAGATAAGCGTTGTTTACGAGGGTAAGTCAATAATAAAACGGCATTGTCTAAAATGAAAAAGGACAAGTCTTTTAAAAAATAGTAACGCTAAACAGTTACATAACCCCATATATCTTCTTTGGTGTTCTAATGGGTAACTTTTAAGTGTCCTCCAACACCTGCAGTTGTCTTCACAAAATTTTTTCTTGTAAGGAATGGAGTCATAAAAGTGATGGTAATCCTCTAGGATGACATACTTCAAGTCTCGTGAATGTTTCCATTTGGTGTATGGAAGCAGAATCCTTTCCTTAAATAGTTGTATAGGTGACTCATCTTTTTTAACTTTGATTGGTCTTCTGGGCAAATCCAGAAAACTTCCATCAGAAGATAATTTGTTTTGAATCGTTCCTGTGGGTAGGTACTGGAAATAGCGAATATCAACGACACATGGGTCACTCTTCTTTCTTCCTGGACGAACTGAGTCGTAATAGCTTATATTAGAGAAATCCTTGAAAAAGTCATAGTTCAAGTATGCAGCCTCATAAGGGAAGGGAGTTTTCCGGGCCTCCCTGGTATATTTTACATGCTCAAATGGTAGGTACACATCCTTTCCCTTGATTTGTTTTTCAATCCTCGCATGTACTGAATCTCCCTTCATTTGCATATGCCCTTTCACTAGGTATTTCTGAGTTAAATTGATATTATTTTGGACGGCAAAGTGAAGAAGGGCATTTGATACAAACTGGTTACAATTTTGTTTTGTGCAACCATCTGTGTATACTACAATGGGGTCGCAAGGAGATAGAAAATGTTTTTTCAAATAAGGCAAATGTGTTGGCCGATAAATCTCCCTCTACTTCTGAAAACCAGTAACATTTGCAATGTCTATTACCTAAGTTATAAACAATGTAATTATGTGAACATAACTTCGTCTTATAATACATGGCACTTGCCTTTGTCATGGGGGTTAACTTAACAGATTCCATATCTGCCGTCAAGCAATATATTTCACCATCAACTGTCTTCTGTTTATCCCGTTCTTTGTCAGCTCGAGCCCTATTTTTCTCAGTAACATGCTGATCGTAGTCTTCCTTTGAAACATTGCCTGCTTTGAATGCATAACAAGTATCACACTGATCTTTTTTGGGAAAGAAGAGGGATAAATTCTTTTCTTTAAAAACTTGCATAAATATAGTAAGGGATCCATACGGTTTATTGTGAGAAATGCAAAAGTCTTTGTATGATCTGTACAAATCAATTTTTGTATCCCATTATGGTTCTAAATACATTTTCGACGTGGATGCTCTGCAATAAGGAGATGGGACTTTTTGTAAACTTTCAAACCATTCAAAAATGATCTTTTCCTTTTTTGGTTTTTTTTTTCTCTACATCCACATTGTTTAATGACATATTTTGGTAGAATAGCACCATCTTCTTGTTCTGAATGCTGTGCTTCCTGATCGTTTTGAGACACAACTGTACTTGATGCCCAATTCTGAACCACCTGTTCTTTCATACCAAGGGTATTCAAGAACATCTGTTTACAAACAGATTTTAAATCACCAGTAGTAGGACTTAAGTAGTATTTGAATAAATCAGACCTCCTGGTTAATTTGTCTATAACAGTTTTCTATTGTTCATCAATTTTCTTTACGTGGTTGCGGATGTAAACTTTTTTTCTTTCCAAGATAGTTGCCAAAAAAAGTTGAATAAATCACGTCTCATCTCTTCTGATATTTCAGTACATTTTCGTTTTTTATTTGCTTTACAAAATTTTGGAATTACACGCAGGTCTCATTTTTCTTTTTTCATGCTCAACTTCACTTCGTTTAACTGTAATTTTACCATCAATTTTGACTTTTTTATAGCCTAAGTACTTTTTTCCTGTCATTCTTAATTTCTTATGAACGTTAACATCCCATAAAGATCTATCAGGCTGCTTGTTTCTTTTTTCTTGCCATTATTGCCTTCATCATGAAGTACCTTAACAGAACACAAATCATCTTGAGGTTTTCTTGCAAGTTTTTGGCAAACTAAATTGTCTGCATTGGGATTATTTTCGACATTATGAGTATAGTTTTGTAAGTCATCTTGAGGTTTTCTTGCTAGGTTGTTAATTAAATGGTCTGCATTGGAATTGTTTTCGATATTTTGAGCATCGTTTTTATTTAGGCAAATTTTTGAGTCATTTTCAAGGCTAATATGCATAATCTCATCATCTGACAACACAAAATCTGGGTCATTAGGGTCATCAGGTTCTTCATCATTGCTATTGTAATCAATACTATTGTCAATGTTTGTCGCAGTTTTTTTTTTATCTTTTAATTATCAATCAGCAATATCAAGTAGCAATTACTAACAGGTATAGGTTGATCTCCTTCTCGTAAAAAATCCTAATGGTTTGTTCCGGGCTGGTTCAAATCCGTTTCGTCGACAGAGAGGATGACTTCTTCTTGTAGGACGTCTTCAATACCTAGGCCATTTTCAAATATCACTTTTGATTCATTTATCAATAGTCCAAAAGCTTGATTTCCTGTATCATTATTGCTGTTCAAAATATTTGTTCTTCCAAGATAGTTTTTAGTCCGCTCATTTCCTGAAAAAATATTAGGGTATTATTATTGTTTTTATAGACTAATTCTTAATGGATAAATTATGAGAGAAATTTATTAATCTTTTGTGGCCTTGCCAAAAGTTCAAAACTATTTCTTGTTATTATACCTTTCAAATGTTGTAAATGACAATCCTTGAGCTAGTATTATCAAATAGTCATACTTTATATAGAAGTAGGCCTAGGCCTATCACTTTATGGAGTAGGCCTATAGAAATTTGAATTGGTGGAGTTGGAGTTTAGCCATCGCTATGTCTTTGTTAGAGAATAAAGACTATGGCTTCCACGTTCTTCCACGATCATACGTAAAGCTAAATATAAATATAAATGTAAAATTGTAAAAATGTAAAGCTAAATATAAATGTAAATGTAAAAAAAAATGTAAATTAAATATAAAACGAATGATTGCACTATACCATATAAATTAAATTAAATACAAACAAAATAAAACATTTCCACACCGTATATATACAATAAAATTTAAATATATAAACTAAATAGAAAACAAGTGATTCATGAAACTTTAACATAAACTAAATATAAATCAAATAATTTATACTAAACCGTGTAAACTAAAATAAATACAAACTAGATAGTAAAACGAATAATTCCACCATACCGTATAAACTAAATTAAATACAAAACAATGTGTGATATGTACTAAACTCTATAAAACACATTAAATTCAATGATATATTATATAACTAGATGTCTAACTTGCAGGATTTTATTGGACAAAAAATGAAGCCGCTTTTTTTTGTTTATAACAATAGTCCGCCATTTGTAAAAAGGGCAAAAGCTGAAGCCGAAGTGTGGAATAAAAGTTAAAAATGCAAGTCAAAAGTTCCCAATAAATTAAAGATAATTCAAAAACAAGTTTTATTAATTATAAAATACTTATAAACGTTTTTTTATGAGTCTATGTTTATTAAAAAGTATTTTAATTTATAAAAATGATTCAAAAGCGTCTGTAGTTTTACATATCTATTCAAAACTTTAATCTCTTTTTAATCGAAAATAAATTAAGGAATTTTAAGTTATTATTTTACAAGTATTATAACTTCCTCTTACCACTTTTACGTGAGTAGTATTCGAATTTAAAATTTATTTACTTCATTTAAGAAAAGAAAAGTTAAAAATACTTGTTTACATATTTATTCCGCCATTTGTAAAAAGAGCAAATAGCGGCTTCACTTTTCGGATCGAAGTTAGACATCTAGTTATATAATATATCATTGCATTAAATTAAATAAAAATGAAACCGCACGTGTTTCATGTACGTCCGCACATATTTCATATAAGTAATTAAATATTGCTATTCTAGTTACGAAAGCTCATTAACAAAAGTCGGCCATTTATATCTTCTCATGAGTATGTCTATTTCGACTTGCCTAAATATTTCACTAAAACTTATTTTCACAAACGTAATTCAATTACGACCATTCCATCCTTTTTATTGGCTACTTATGAACATCTGTTCAAAACCATTTATAACCACTCACCAAAAGCTTACTTTAGTGTATCTATGTTTCTCTATCCGTCATGAGTTTATTACCCTATGTGCTTTAAACAATGCCCTTGTTTCTCGTTTCCAAATATATAAACAAAAAGACATGTATACGATTTGTATAGTTATTAGCTATTCAATAGTTTCGATAACTACTCAACCAGCGCTAATTTTAATTTAATTTTGTCTTGAGGCTTTTACGGCTGTATGTGTTCCATAAAGTAACTGGACTTTTGGATCTAGTTACAAAGTTGTTCAAGAATTTTGTCACAAAAATAAAGAACTATATATATATTTGGTATTTTAAATTGCCTCATTTTTCAAAAACGACCCCTCTACAAAATTTAACGGTACGGGACTGGATAGGTGATGAGTAATCTGAAAATGTAAAAAAAATTGCAAAATAATAGAAGTTGCAAAATAATAGAAGTTCGCATGCTTAGATAATCTAATATATAATCACAAAGGTCATTAATTTCCGTAATTGTAACAATAAAAATAAACTATTTTTACGCTCTTATGTAATTAATCAACTAGAGTAGAATTTGACGGTGAAAGCTTTCAACATCAGTTTTGATGTTAAGTAAAAAAGAATCAAAAATTTCACTTCGCAAAGTAAATAATTCTTTAATTACAAACATATAATAAATTATATATTTGTATGATTTGGAATTAATTTAAATAATGTTAATTCTATATATATTATTCTTTAAACAGTTATATTATTGATCTCAAAATAAATAAAATATATATACAGGGCTGGCGTGCGTAAGAGTCGCGTGATGGAGGAGAAGGGGGGGGGGGGGGGTTAGCCATTACAGTTTTGCCAACAAAACAAAAAAAAAGCTCATCGTTTTTTAAAATTTGCCGACTGACTGGTTTACATTTGCCGACTGTCATTCTAAATTTGCCACTGACTTGTCTAAAAGGGTCAAATTTGTCGACTAAATGAACGAAAAATTCATCAATGGAGGAGAGGAGGGTCACACATCCCCCACACACATCCCTTTGCGCCGGTCATGTATACATAAGTAAATAATTGCTAAAAACGAGTGCCAGAGGTGCTAGTGATTTAAGCCAAAGTGAATCAAGTCTAACGAGTGCCACGGGCGCTATGTATACTTAATTTATTATGTATACGTAATTTTTTTTTGTAGTTATTTTAGGTGCTTACAGAAGTCCTTGCGGTCTTATCACAAAGCACCGCGGGAGAGCATTTAACAGGAAGTTCACGCCTCCTTCCGTACCAATGTCTCTTTTTGGGCTAGAGCTGGCGTTGAACTTAGGACCTCTGGATTCTGAGCCAGAACTCTAGCCACTGCGCCACGGCTGCTCGAATACTTCTTCGGCTTTCCTGGATTCACTTCTCAAAATAAATACAATTTATATATGTATGGACTGATAAAAATAAGGCGCCACGGGCGCCTCTGAATTTACTGGTGCCCAAATAATAATATCTGAATTTACTGGTGCCCAATAAATAATGTTTTTATTGCTTATATTACAATACAATACTATTGTATCGTAATGTGTTATTGTATTTAATTTTTACAATTACAATTATAACGGTCTGAAGCCTAGATAATATTAACAAAATAAAGAAACTCTTTGGAAACTTTTATTTCTAGATTGGGAAAATTTGCTTGGTTTCTAATAAAAAAGTCTTGGAAAACTTTTTTACTACTGTCTACTTTTTGGGTTATCAAAAAGATTAAGTTTAAGGAGAGTTTCCTAACTTTTTACCTGCATATCACATCAACATAACACGAAGTTAAAAAGTTTTTTTAATGAGTAGATTTGCTCAAGACGCTTTGAGCAAATCCACCATTTTAAAAACACTGATTCAATTAAGTACAGCAGTTTAAAAAAAAAACACATGTTTGTAAAAAAGGAATTTGTAAGCCTGGCTTAAATGTAGCCAGATTAAACTTGAAATTTAAAATTTGTTATAATAAACCTGATTTATTTTTAATATTTTTGATTTTTTTCTTTTAAAAAAAATGGTTATAAAAATTTAAGCTATCATTTTTTTAAACCCTTCTACAAAGGTTTTTTTCTCCAAGAAAAGTCTTCATTAAGAACTACACCTAATATATATATATACATATATATATATATATATATATATATATATATATATATATATATATATATATATATATATATATATATACATACATATATAACTCGAACCATCCAGGGACCGAGGAAAATGATTCGACTAAACAAATATTCGACTAAAGTGAACTCCCATTAAGTCGAAATTAGGCTAATATGTGATATTAGTTAATTTGATTTATCTTTTAATAGTTTTATTATAGCATTATTTTACATCTGATCTATTCTTTTCAGACCTAAATACAACAAAAAAATAAAGAAATTATTACGTTACAAGTTACTTATGTTTTATATGGAATAACTTCTTTTTTTTTAAAAGAAATTAATTATGTCAATATCTTTAGTTCCAATACAAAAAGTTCAAGTTATCCCAATAAATTTGCAGAAAGGGGACAAAAAAAGTTTCAACTTAACGAAGTTCGAATTATCCGAGGTACGAAAATTTTCTAATATAAAAGTTCTCATTCTCGTTCGAGAACAAGAGAGTTTTAATAGCAACTGGCTATTATAAGTATTAGTAAAGGACCAAATGAAACAGTTCGAGATAATAAAAGTTCGAGTTTACCAGTGCTCGACTTACCAAGAATTAACTCTGTGTGTGTGTGTGTGTGTGTGTGTGTGTGTGTGTGTGTGTGTGTGTGTGTGTGTGTGTGTGTGTGTGTGCGTGTGTGTGTGTTTGTGTGTGTATATATATATATATATATCTATAGGTGCCGTTGTCTTGTTTTTTAACTTTAAATTTTTGCTTTTTAAAGAATCTTTGCAATCCTATAGTATTTATTTTTATAACAATAAAATGTGAACCAGGTGTGTTTTTAAACGACTTAAAACAATGAAAATTACAAACTAAAAAACAATTTTTCGGTTTTGCATTAATCTAGTTTTAAAGATTGTGTATAAATTCGGCACACTACTGAAAAATTGTAATTCAGACATGCATCAATAGGAAAACAAAATCTGAACATCTAATTGTTGCATGGTGCAGGTGTTTTGTAGAATTTTCTAAAAATTGAAATTTATACGCATGCGCAAAATTTTTAGTTCCAAACATGAAACAAAACTGATGTAATAAGTTATATAAGTACAACAGTCTTAAATCTTCTCAAATATTGTTTTCTGTGAAAAGTTATTTCAGATCTAAGTTTCAATAAAAAAATAAAAAATCTTCTTTTTTTAAAACTTTAAGAACAAAAAGACATTACAATAAAAAAAAGTTGCAGCCGTTTTCAATTTTTCTTACATCTTTAAAGTAAGTTATTAAGTGGTTATTGTTATTAACGTAGAATTATATATTTATCGCAGCATTGGGGACAATATAATTTTCAGATTTAACTATAAATATAATTCTAACAACCTAGAATCCACGCATATGGTATTTGCAAGCTGTTCATATAAAAACATAAGGTAGGATATTTTTTCAAATACTGGATATCATTTCTGGAAATTGATTATAAAACCGATAAAAAATGGTTTAAAATCAAAGTTTAATAATAACTTGCTATACGTGGCGTCGTTAATAGTACTAATTCATAGTTTTAAACAAAGACATTGAAAATTATATTGCTTTATTTATATTTTATTATGGTTTGATTTTTTGCATTTTACTTTATAGCGTAATAGTTTTGATTTACATTTATTTTTTTTTTGATGTTTGAAATTATATATCTTTATACTTATGTCAAATAAAGATGCTTTACAAAAAGTTGCAATGATAGAAACCTGGGAACAAAAACGCAAGAGCAACAAATAATGACCATATATGGCTTTAGCCCCTTTCATTTTAAGGGAACTACAAATTTGGTCAAACTATAACTTTTGAACTCTAAAATTTTATTTTATAACATTCAAAATTTATAAATGAATATAGACTTAGTTAAGAATAATAAAAAATTATTTTATCGACTTGTTGCTTTTACGCAGGTATCGCAAAAGTTTTAGGGCTTTTTATTACTAGGCTTTAATCATTGCAAAGTTTAGCAAAGTACTCTTATTTTACGTAAGTATAAGCATATAAATCTTTGCAGTTTACTCTGGAAGTTAGCAAACCTAAAAAAATGCTGCATCCGCCCCTAATATAAAACATAACAAGGTTTAAATAACAAAAAATAAGTAAAAAAAATTATGCGTTAGTTGATTTCATGCGTATAAATTTAATAAACTTAGTGAAGTTCGTTGCAACAAAGTTTGTTTTTTATGCATTATGCTAAAAGCTTAATTCTAAATAATTGTTTATTTTTTGAGGTTTGTATAAAACTACATTTTAACCAGAGTTGTAAGAGTTGTAAAGCAAAGTAATGTGTTTAGATGTTGATAGTTAAGCGAAGAGAAAAGAGTCTACTTTAAATTTATGTAAAAAAAGTTTTATTATGGCAAATTATAAAAGTAGAAAGCAGTTGTTGTTCTTTTAAAGAAATTTTCTAAAGGTATAAAGAACTTTGGATTAAACCATAATATGTTATATGACATATGCCGATTCAATGAAATTGAACATTTTCTTAGATAAAGCGAACTAACCTTTAACAAATATAAAATAAACTAAATCAATTAACATTTCTTTCTCTTTTTTACGAAATCATTGCGTGCAATTTTCATTATTTAGGAGGTGAGGGTGTAACATCGTATAGAAATGTTGCAAAGACAAACCATATGGAGATAGGCTTGTTCCACATCTTTAAGATTATGAAATCCTTCCTTACCAATTGTAAATTTATTTCAATAGACAGCAGTTTTCTTTATTTCTTGTAACTTCAGGAGTCCCTCAAAAATTGATCTTCGGCAATTTATTTCTTTTAGTTTAAATTAAAGATCACCTTGAAAATCCCACATCAAAGGTTGCATTGTTCGCTGATGATACTACATTTTCTATTGTCTTGAAAAGAAGCTAACACTCTTTGATTGCATTGAGGGGGCATTTGAGCTTGAAAAGGATCCCAATTCCGCATCAACATGGGGCTCTTAGTGGCTGGTAAACATTAGCTTAGATAAAACTCAATTTTTCAGTTTATCGCGACAATCTAGGTTTTCTATTTTTATGAACGGTAATGTACTCGATGAGTCATATACCTTTCGTCTTGTAGAATTAACTCTTACTTGCAATATTTCTTTGAAACGTGCATCAAATCCATTGCAAAATTAGCATCTGCTAAGGTTGGATCTCTTTAACGTGGCACTTTCTTACTCCGATTCTATTTTTTAATTCTCTATATAAATCTCAAACCCATTCTTGTATGGAATAATGTTGCGATACCTTTAGCGGATTTTCAAATGATTTCCTTTCTCTTTTAGATCAGAAGCAAAAATGCATAGTAAACATAGTTGGATTAGCTCTTGCAGCCAAGCTTCAACCATTACCACATCATTGTAATGTTGCTTTTCTTTCTTTTTTCTATAAATACCATAATGGGCGCTGCTCTAAAGAGCTAGCGTCTCTTATGCCATCTACTATTTTTCTGTAAATAGGAAATTACATAAAATAAAGTCAACCATTTCATACTTACCTCCTACTTTTTTACCTCAATAGATAGTAAAATATTCTAACCGCCCACCTGTGTTTAAACAAATTATAAAGCAGAGTTACAGAAAATTAAAGCATTCAAATACAATATTTTAGTCCACTATAATAGTATGAAAACTTAATGCTTACTGACCGATATTTAGTAGAAACCAACGGAAAAGTTCAAGCTTGTCAATAAATAAAGACACAAAACTTTAGCAACTTATAAAAGTTTTATTAGTGCCTTGGATTTGTAAATTAATTTTATTAAATATCTTGAACATATCTGCCAAATAAAAGGCATTCTCATTTACAACTATTAATTGTTGGCGGAGAGTCGTTTCATTGCTACTATTAAAAGCGTATTTTACATGCACTTTTTGATAGCTATTGAACTTCTGTGTGGAAAAGTAATTTTATAAAATCTTTTATATTATCCTGGCGCAGCTGCCAAAACATTTTATTTTCGGCATTAGGTTTTATTTACAGCTCGAACTACTATACTTAATGATGACTTTCGCATACATTTTTTTTACAAGACTTTGCCTGTGCACCACACAATGAATACATCAAACACTTAACACTTAAGCCTTTAAAAAAGCAACAAGTCCACGATGGTGACTTACCATTGCTGGTGCTCCATAGGTAGCGCAAGCAAAAAGATTTTTCAAAAGAATATTACTCTCTGTAAATATGATTTCATATTAGTAAATATGGACAATACAGTTGTGTCAGTAATAAGATTTATTGCAAAAATCATTTCTTCTTGTAATATATTATTTTTTATTAAAAATAAATTAAGAAATAGTTGTCAGAATTCAATACTTGTCTTAGAACCAAGATTGATTCATATGAGGTTGTTCTTGGCCATTCCAGAGGACTTGTTTTGTCGACATATTGGTATACGATTAAAGTTACTTTGAAACGACTAAAAAGGGGAGGTTATTCAACTTTAGAAGTTAAGTGGATCCAAAGGTATTGCATTTTTTGTACTGGAAAAACTGTTAGTTTTAACAAAACGCTTCGTGCTTTTGTATTGAAAATTAGTTGTGTTATGTGTTATGAATTTTGGCACAAAAATAAAATAAGAAAACACCAAAAATCAAGCGCAAAAATCAAAACAAAAAAATACGCGATGAAAAAAAAAACATAACATACATAAATTCTAAACAAAGTATTAAGTATCATTTCTTCAAGAAAACAATAATAAATACTTGGTTTGAATAGAGGAAAGACTATGCTTTTTTCACTAGGAACTTTTAAAAAAAATGTTTTTTTTAATAACTTGACCTTAAAGTTTTTAAAAACTGACAACTAAAAAAATATGCACAAATGTTAAAAAGGTTTTCCATTGCATTAGATTCCTCATCTCTTTTTTATTCTATATGAAAAGTATCATAAAAACTTGATGCTTCTTAGAAATCCTTACCTTTGAACAGGGCTGTTGAGAGCTTTCATGACGCTCGGGTATAGCAGCAATTTGACGCCCCTATAAGCATGCGTACTTTTTAATTAAACCCATGTATAACTATACTATTTAATGGCTCTGTTTTTATTCCTTATACCTTTACACTACATTCATATTTTCATGAGCCGCATCTGTATTACTGGACACTTATGCAACATATAACCATTCACTGATTAGAATTATCAACTAAAAATTGAGCAAAAAAAATGTTTCCTTCACTTTTTTGAAAAAAATATAGAAAACACTTTTTACAAAAACTATTTTTTTGTCATCTTACGACAGAATTGTATTTAGTTTATTTTCAACATGTATGTACAATTGATACTATTGTTCTATAGTAACCCTATAGGGTCACTATTTTATATATATATATATATATATATATATATATATATATATATATATATATATATATATATATATATATGGATTTAAAAAAAAGTTATATATATATGTATTTATATAATTCTTTTTTTTAAATCAATATATATATATATATATATATATATATATATATATATATATATATATATATATATATATATATATATATATATATATATTACCAGTTTTTGATCTTTTAACTAGATGAATGAAAATCTTAATGAAACGGTTTTCACAATCCTAATTTTAAAATGAGTTTGTTAAACAAAGTGATAACGTGCAACTTTAAATACATTTTTTTTAAGCATATGTTCGGGGAACTTATGGAAAAAAAACTGCACTTTGAGGTTCATTGCGCTATCATCATTTGATTTGCCAGAAATTCTGTTTAGAATAGCCAAGACAAGTTACCAGATAATCATGGGTTTATATTTTGACTGATGCTAAAGTAACAGCTTTAGAGTAGCAGTAATAGCCCGTGGTTGCTTTGCTAATAGTTTTATAGCGGCAATCTGAGCTGAATTTCTATTGCCCAAAAACTTGTAAAGCATGATTTTCTTGTAAAGATATTTGTAAATATCTTAGATTTTTATTTATTCATTACAATAAACAAAAAAAACTTATTCATAAAAAGTTTAATACTGATGAAGGATGACTATTAAAAGAGTCACTTTAGGTCATCAATTACATCGTGCGCTAGTTTATATAAGGGTTTGCAACGCGGTTTGTAAAAAGTACTAACGTACCGGATAGCCTTCTATTAATTGGGGTTTTAAACAAGTCATTTTTTATTAGAATATATGCTGAGAATATATTAGAAATAATGCTGAGAAAAGTTTGATGAGAAAGACTGTAGTTGATGAATACAAAATTCAATCTATTTTAAATGAAAACCAACTTTGTATCGCAGTATAAGGTCACTGCGCTCTTTGAGATAAAAATCTATGTGATAAAAATCTAACTTTAACATTTAATGTTAACTACAGATAGAACTCTTTTGTTGTTTGAGTATTGTCTACGTTATCAAAAGCATACAAAATAATGGGCTCAAAAAGCAAAACCTTTTTTTTCTGATAATACTTACAATTTTCTTCTTAATCAACGTAAAACTTCTACTAAGCGTTAACAAGACTGGTGATTTTATTAAACTTGCTTTTACATAATGGAGAACTTTTAATCTAAAAAGTGTGGGCATATATTTTAGGTTCAATAATGATCAAAAAGCTTCCTCAGAGATGTAAATGATAAACAAAGAATGTTTGTTTTGGATTTTGGCGATACAGCATTATGTAGGCATAAAATATCAACGCGTGTCACAAGCCATTTTGCAAATTATTCATGTGAAGAAATAATCTAGCTGATTAAAACGCTATTAAGAGAAACACTTTTGTTAGAAATATGTTATGTTAGGAAAATTTGTTACAGAACTACTTGAAACAGAATTTAGAAATTTAAGAAAAGTATCGTAAGACATATTTTTTAAGTGTTCTTCGAAACCAAAGAAGTCTCTTGTTTACATTAACATGTATTTTGAAATTATGATTTGCTTAACGAATATGAAATTTTGCCAGTATAATGTTTTATTTTTTTAAACTTTGGTCAATATCTAAAATCATTTGAAATAGGTGGATTAAAATGTCCTTTTGACAATACTGTTTAATAGTTTTTCTTCAATTTGATTAAAGATAAAGTCTATTTGACTTCCATATTCAATACTTTTATGCTTTGATGCATTACTTAATTGAAATTGAGTGTTATCATCACAATATACTTTCCTATATTCATTTATAAAAAACTGAAAACTTTCTACACCTAAATCAAACATAAAACTATGTTGTTTTAAACAAAGAACGACCATATTAAGTTTGTCTTGTTAGGTTGACATCTATTCATTGACACTTTTGTTTTTATTATTTGCTGACATTTGTTGATTGTATCATTGTTCATTATAATATGCCTGCAGTTTGCTATTTTGGGATTTTAAAAGCATTCCTTATTTATTTAAAGCAATATATTTTTATCAAAACGTTTATTTACTATTTTTTATTTGATTTGAAACCTGTTTCTTTTTTTCATTATTTGACAAAAAGTTTATTGTAATGAAGTAATGAAGTATATTATTAAAAATATGAAAATATTTATAAATTGTTTTTATAGATTTATATAAATCGTCTATTTTAATTTTCAGATATTTTATAAGGTAAGCCATTAAATAAAGTATGTGTTTTAAAACAAATTTTGATTAAATAAAAAAAATTGAATTTTAAACAAATTTTGATTAAATTTGTCGTTTTCATTTTCAAATATTGACCTCCAATTTTTTTGCAGACCAAAATATTTTAACAGCCACAAATATTTTGTTAATTTAAATATATAGATAAATTTATATGATAATGTTTTTTGTATAATTTGGCATAAATACATTGACTGGCAATAGGAATACCAAGAACTTAAAATTTAAATACATAGGAATACCAAGAATTTAAATTTAAATACATCGACTGAGAATAAGGGTTCGTTTAGGGTTTTAGTCATAATTAAAAATCATAAAAAGCTATCATTTCGTTAAAAAGTATTCAGTTTAACTAGATAGTTTTAACGTCGCGTAAATCAGGTAACGTTCTTCCGCTCTAAACGGACGAAAGAAGAAAACAGTGGTAGGGGACCTCATGTATCACTACAAGCCACTGTACATCTAAGGCTGGTGCAAATGGTGTGTAATTCCCTCCCCCACCCCCTATCAATGAATTTTTTTTCATTATGTCTGCAAATTTAGCTCTTTTAAATCGGCATATGTAGATCATATTGTACAGACGGCAAACTTGAACTTTTCGTACTGTCGACAAATGTGAAAAGCGAGGACCTTTTTTTTTTTTGCTATAGTCAATAAAAATCCTGGATCCGCCCCTGATATATATATATATATATATATATATATATATATATATATATATATATATATATATATATATATATATATATATATATATATATCGGTTGGCTGACTTGTTAACCCCAAACGTCAATTCTTTGCGTTTGCTAACGGATTTATTGGCGTTAAGTGGATATATAGAGCTCGACACAGCGGAGCGTACATACATCAACAGACTTGAATAGGAGTAGACGCGATGAGTGTATATGCATCGAACGAGAGTTTTGGTTGGGGCTGTAGTCTTACAAATGATTAATTTTTATGTCTGCGGACCTGAAGAGCAACTTCGGAATAGATGTTTGACAAGAAAGTCTACCGTAGCTGTAAACATAGTAGTTAAAAAAAGTTAAAACCGTAAACAAAAAACTTAAAAATTGAAAAACAAATAGAAACCTGGCATTGCTTGATATTACCATTTTGTATCCAGTTAATATTCTTTGTCGTTTTTAACTGAGTAAAAAATATTGTAATAAGAATTATAATAACAATAATATATATAATAATATTATACATTAAGTAAGATATAACAGTATAAGATTAAAACAAGTATAAAGGCTTGAAAATGAAGTATTTCATATTATAGGATCATAATAAAGGAGAGGGTCGGAAATATTTCTAGAACTTAATAAAACGGGGGTCTTCATAAACATATGGGTCGGATTTTTATAAATTTTAAATTTTCAAAAACACTATAATACCGGAAAGAAATTGCTTAAGTCAAAAGAACAAAATAATCTCTATTTAAGAAATAAAGAAAAAAACTTCGAAGTTTGAACGACGTCAAAAAGATATTTCGAAGACGAGTAAAAGACTTCAAGACGTCTGAAGGACGTTGTTTATAGATTAAGATGCCGTGTGTTTTTCAAGACGTTTTTTAGACTTTTTTAAGACGTACTGGAGTTAAGACGTATTGAATTTTAAGACTTAAGATACGGGGCGACTGAATAAGTGCGAATTTCATAACTTCGAATCTGCATAAGTGCGACTGGCATAAGTGCGAACTGGCATAAGTGCGAACTGGCACAAGCGCGAACTGGCATAAATGCGAATCACTTGCAAAAACTGGCATAAGTGCGAACTAGCACAAGCGCGAATTAGCATAAGTGCGTCGAAAGAATTTGCAAACATTGGCATAAGTGCAAATTGGCATAAGTGGCGAATTGGCAAGTTCGCACTTATGCCAATTCGCACTTATGCCAATGTTTGCAAATTCTTTCGGCGCACTTATGCCAGTTCGCACTTATGCCAGTTTTTGCAATTGTTTCGCACTTATGCCAATGCTTGCAAATTCTTTCGGCGCACTTATGCCAGTTCGCGCTTGTGCCAGTTTGCACTTATGCCAAATTTTTGCAATTGATTCGCACATATGCCAGTTCGCACTTATGCCAATGTTTGCAAATTCTTTCGGCGCACTTATGGCAGTTCGCGCTTGTGCCAATTCGCACTTATGCCAGTCTTTGCAACTGCTTCGCACTTATGCAAATTCGCAGTTATGAAATTCGCACTTATTCAGCCTCCTCTAAGATACTTTGCATTTGAGATTCAAGTACTGCGAAATAAAAATAATCAGCATCGCAGTTTTTAATGACCGGCTGACGCGTAAAAAAAATAAAGTTTAGTTTCTAAGTTTTGTACGAATGCCGAAGTTGCCCGACGGCTCTGTTATGTAACAAAAAGATTTTTTAACTTTGGCTGCACAACTTAACGTTGGTTATACAACAAAATTTATTTTGCAAAACGATTGTTACAGAAATATAGAAGTAACCAAATTCTACAACAATTGTTGTCCAGCATTTCTGCAATTATTGGAAACCAAGCTTAAAAGTAGATTTATTGATTGACGCATATAAGTATGCACGGTAATCATATGTATCAATTATTATATGATACGTTGACAGTTGTAATATGAAATATATACGAATGGATATAATATGTTTTTTCGTAAAAAATGTTGGTTAATATATAATATTGGCTAAAGTTTTAACTAGGCAAACAATGTATGTAAACAATCAAAATAGTTGACAAAATAAACCCTGTAAAGATTCGTGAACATAAATTACGAACCTCAAGAAACTTCAATTTGATGTTAAAACTTTTGAAGAAATACACTAAAATAAGATTTAGAAATAAGAAATAAGATTTAGAAATAAGAAATAAGATTTAGCCGAAAATATTGTCAAGTGTGTGATCAACAGTCATCTCAATAAAGCACATCTGTATATACTATACAAATATGTTTAATTGATATGACAGCAATAATTTCTTTGCTTTAATATATAAATTTTTTTTTGATTGTTATCATTTAATAAAATAAAGCAATGAATAAAAAAAAAAGATTTGCAACACTCTCTTTTTGTAATAAAATAAGCAATGAATAAAAAAAGATTTGCAACACTCTCTTTTTGTAATAAAATAAAGCAATGAATAAAAAAAGATTTGCAGCACTCTCTTTTTGTAATAAAATAAAGCAATGAATAAAAAAAGATTTGCAGCACTCTCTTTTTGTAATAAAATAAAGCAATGAATAAAAAAAGATTTGCAGCACTCTCTTTTTGTAATAAAATAAAGCAATGAATAAAAAAAGATTTGCAGCACTCTCTTTTTGTAATAAAATAAAGCAATGAATAATAAAAAAAAAGATTTGCAACACTCTCTTTTTGTAATAAAATAAAGCAATGAATAAAAAAAAAAAAAGATTTGCAACACTCTCTTTTTGTAATAAAAAATAAACCTCTAAATAAAATTATTGTTTTTAAAAAATTACCAAACAAATGCAAGTTTTATATTTAGTAAATATTATTATATTTAGTAGAAATATTATTATCTTTAGTATAAATGTTATTATATTTAGTATAAGTATTATTATATTTAGTATAAAAATTATTATATTTAGTATAAATATTATTATATTTAGTATAAATATTATTATATTTAGTATAAATATTATTATATTTAGTATAAATATTATATTTAGTATAAATATTATTATATTTAGTATAAATATTATTATATTTAGTATTAATACTATTATATTTAGTATAAATATTATTATATTTATGTTTTATATTTAGTAAATATTTATTATAATAATCAATATTACTCCATAGAACATTTTTTTTAAACTTGTTTACATATTTAATTTATTTATTTAATTAGATTGATTATCACAAATTTTGATATCCAATCCATGGAAAATCTTGAAAATGAAGAAGAAAAGAATTTAACTAGATATAGTTATTCTTCAACAGCTCCTCAAACTGGTCCTAAGGGTGTCATAGCAGATTATCGACGACATTCTGCAGTGGTTGAACATGAAAAAGAGGTAAGTAAATTAAAGTACATTGAAGAAGTTAAAAAAAAATCATTTATTGCAGATCCAAATAAATTTGCAAATGTTGAGGAGGAACCTAACAAACATGATATTAAAAATGGCAGTTTTGATGATGATGATGAAGATTTTTTGAAAAACTACCACAAAAAACGGCTTCATTTATTAGAAAAAGAATCAAAAAATAATGGTACCAAGTATTCAAAATTGTTTGATATGAGTGGAGAAGATTTACTTGAAAAAATAGAAAATCCTTGCAAGGATGAAATACTTGTTGTTCATCTTTATGATCCTAAAGTTAGTGCATGTGTAACCATGAATAAATGTTTTGAGTACCTAGCCGTACAATATCCTTACATTCAATTTACAAAAGTTTTAGCAAAAAAAGCTGGACTGAGTTTAAATTTTCAGATGAAAGCTCTTCCAACTATACAAGTTTATAAAGATGGAAATTTGATTGGTAATTTTTTCAATATGCAAGATAAACTTGACACTGACTTTCACCCTTCAGATGTGGAAAATTTTTTGCTAGATTCTAATATGTTAACTGAGTTTCAATCATAGTTTGCATTTAGTTTTGCTATACTAAAATAAGTTTTACTTTTTAATAAATTTTAAATTGAATAATTGTAAACCTGTAATCAATAATATTTATTTTATTAAGTGTTTTTAAATTGATAGTTAAGTGTGATAATTTAAGTTTTTTTAAATCATAGTTATTTATGTGTGAGTTGATATTTTGAGTTTTTCTAAAGTAAATATATAATCTGCATTTAAAGTTTTTTGATAGATTTGTTATGCAACAAATTTTTTTTTTATGTTTGCACTTTGCTTTGCTATTAAACTATGAGTATTGTTTTTTAGTTCGTATTAAAATGTTTAAAAAAAATTTAGTTTCTACAAAAATAAGGCATTTTTCTCACAAATCAATCAATATGCAACCCTATTTTGTCGGATTCACAACCTTATTTTATCAGATACATAATCATATTTCATTAGGTTTTACAATTTTTTAAATCTGCTCTTGATAGTATGTTAACACCAGTTAATAAATTTGAGGCAATATTAGTAAAGTTTTTATTTGATTGTATATAATAAATTGGAATGAATCATAATACATAATAGTGTGTATTAACTTTTTTAAACTATAAACATAAAATTTTGAGAAAATATTTCAAAACATTAAATTTTTGCTTTAATAATGAATTTGGGATTTCTTTTTCTATAATTTTTTAATGCTTTGAAATTAGAGTTCTCATTATTTGCACTTTTCTTATATGTGAAAACTATAGGATATTGGCAAGTCTGAGAATTTGTATTTTATAAAGTTGTGTAGTAGCATTTAAATGTATTGTAGCATAATGAAATGTATTATTATATCTTTTAAAAGCTAGTTAGTTTAGCATTTCAAAGTATCTAATTTACATTAATAACTGGAAACTAACATGACAAAAATTTGAATTTTTAAGCAAATTTTTTATCGTTTTTCAAAATGGGACGTGGAGCATTTGTGGTATTTGAAGGTTGTGATAAAAGTGGAAAATCAACACAATGCCGACTGTTAGTTGATTATTTAAACAGTCTCGGCAAAAAAACTGAGCTTTGGAGATTTCCAGGTGAATATTTATCTTTAAAGATCCTATTTATGTGTTCACATTTGGAAGTTGATATAAAAATGATTTTTTTAAAAAAAACAATCAAAAATCAACAAAAAACAATTGTTTTCTTAAAACAATTTTTATAGATACTCTTATTCTGTATTGTATATGTTAAAAGTTTTTATTAATTTAGAAAGATCAACTGCTATTGGCCAAATAATAAATGGTTATATTACCAAAAAAGATGAGCTTCATGATAAAGCAGTTCATTTAATGTTTTCAGCTAATCGATGGGAATTAGTGTAAAATTGAATTATTATTATTTTCTTGTTTAATAAAGATATATACAATTGCATGTTCTAACATGCATGCATACACTTAAATACATACATACTATATTTGTGTATTTAAAATTCCAACTTAATACTGGAGTATATATATATATATATTTATATATATATATTTATTTATATATATATATATATATATATATATATATACATATATATATATATACATATACAAATATATAGTATATATACAAATATATAATATATATAATATATATATATATATACATATATATAACATATATATATAGATCTATAGTTTGTTGTCTTTGGGAAGAGCGGAAGGAAAAAAGTGATTCTTACGCCAACACATACGTCACTTTTAATTACTTTTGACTTTCGTCCAACATTTGCGTGTTGGACGAAAGTAAAAACCATTAATTTAATTACAAATAAATCGTTTTTAAAAAAAACCACAAAAACGCAAATTTAATTGACCAGAATGTTTTAAAAACATTCTGAATGTTTTTAACAATATAAACAATGTTTTTATTTTTAATTTTTTTAATAAAATGTTTTTATTTTTTTTTTTTTTTTACTGTAAATCATGCACGGAGTGTTGCTACATCGACTATCTTATAGCCTGACTCGCAAGGGAGTGCTGCTACATCGACTGACAAATAGCCTGACCCGCAAGGGAGTGCTGCTACATCTACTATCTTTTAGCCTGATCCGCAAGGGAGTGTTGCTACATCGACTGAGGGTTTGGATGGGGCAGGCAGTCTATCAATTAATAAAAAAAAATAATTCCGGTCTTGCATTTTAATTTTTACTTTTTGTCAACAAAATATGGAAAAAACTTTCGGACAACATCTACGGGTTGTATATATACATTTATATATATATATATATATATATATATATATATATATATATATATATATATATATATATATATATATATATATATATATATATATATATATATATATATATATATACAGGGCTTGTGATGAAGAAAATCGTCAAGCATGTTATATTGCGCTCGTAAAATTAGAATACGTTTTCATCGAGCGTGATTATGTGCGCTCGAAATAACGTCGGCGAGCGCGATCATGAAAATTGCTGAAGGCGATGCTCATAAAAAGCTTTTTATTTTTTTATATCTTTTTTTATTTGTTACATAATTCTTTTGTCAAAAAATGTTTGAATTAGTATCACACTCATTATTGTATTAGTATCACACTTTTATACTTCCAAACTTCTTGTATATTGTCAGATCGCAATTTTATTTTTAACTATTTATGTTATAAAAAAATAATATCAAACAAAAACGCAACTTCTTATTGATTTTGTATTGAAGTATAATTTAGTGACTTAGTTTTGATTCGTTGTTTTGATATATGTATTTTAAAATGTTACGCTGTAAACTTAATTAACGGTTAATGGTTTTTATATTTCTTAATATTTTTTATTCAAATTAATTATTTAATTTTTTTCTAAAATTTCTTTTTTAAATTACGTTTTTTTTATCTTAAAAATATAACACAAGAATAATTTGAAATAATAATAAATTAGAATAATAACTTTCCATTTAATAAATGTTGACGTCATTACTTTGTTTCCTTTTCGAATGCGATTGCGAACATTCTAAACAACAGAATCGTTTTAAATTTGAGTTAAAATAAATAATAGTTAATAAAAAACCTATACTATAAACAAAAATTAATTTTAAAAGGAACTGTATTGTTAATATTTATTTTTATTATAAACGATGTGTGGAATATTACAAACAATAAATCAAATAAATCTTACTTGATATTTTCACAAGATTAAAAATACTCTGCAGTTTCAATTTTCTTATAGTGGTTTTCTAATTTTCTATTCTTATTTTATTTGCGCATTTTTGTATTCACATTGTGTTTTCACATGCACATTCCATAATTGAAATTAGTGACTATTAACGACTTCAAACTGCTCATTCATTGTGTTAGTGCAAAAGAGAACGACGTAGTGCTTTTTATATTTTATATTAGTGCTTTGATAATAGAATATCTTTAATAAAAAATCTTTTTTAAATATTTTATGAAAATAAAAAAATAATCCCGAACTATTGGACGAGCGTTATTTTATACGCTCGTTATTTTATACGCTCGTTATAAGCTGAACGAGCGTTGTTTATCGCGCCTAGAACGTTTGAAAATACCGTTTACAGGCGCGTTTTACGAGCGGAGCGCGATCGCGCTCGCTTCGTCACAAGCCCTGTATATATATATATATATATGTTATGTATATATATATATATATATATATATATATATATATATATATATATATATATATACATGTTTCAAATTCCATTGTAGTTATTCCATTACTCTTCTAATATATATATATATATATATATATATATATATATATATATATATATATACATATACATATACTCATATGAATATATATATATATATATATATATATATATATATATATATATTCATACATACATACATACATACATACATACATACATACACACATACATACATATATATATATGTATATATATATATATATATAATATATATATATATATATATATATGTATGTATGTGTGTATGTATGTATGTATGTATGTATGTATGTATGTATGTATGTATATATATATATATGTGTATGTACATATATATATATATATATATATGTATATATATATATATATATATATATGTGTGTATGTATGTATGTATGTATGTATGTATGTATGTATGTATGTATGTATGTATGTATGTATGTATGTATGAATATATATATATATATATATATATATATATATATATATATATATATATATATATATATTCATATGAGTATATATATATATATATTCATATGAGTATATGTATATATATATTCATATGAGTATATATATATATATATATATATATATATATATATATATATATATATATATATATATATATATATATATATATATATATATATATATATATATATATATATATATTAGAAGAGTATAGGAATAACTACAATGGAATTTGAAACATGAGATGGAGTTCATGCTTAATGTGATCATCAGAGATTACCTAATGTCTGATGATTGCATAAAGCTTGAAGTTCTAAGTCGTGTTTCAAATTAAGTTGTAATTGTTTAATTACTCTTCTAATATATATATATATATATATATATATATATATATATATATATATATATATATATATATATATTATATATATATATATATATATAAATATATATATATATATATAATATATATATATATATATATATATATATATATATATATATATATATATATATATATATATATATATATATATATATATATCAGGGCTCGAATTAACGTATAAAAATCTAATCGCGATTTATTTGTTGCTCATAACCCCTCCTCCACTCCTGCCGGAGGGGAGGGGGCATTTTTTATTTTAACTTATTTATGATAACATATATAATAAGTCTCATTTTTGCATAAGATGTCATAACATTTACGTTCAACGGTTCTTAAGTAGCTTTAGTTATAATTTACATTATTACTATTATTATGTTGCATTAAATCTAACGGCTGTATTTTTGTAAAATCAATGAACTCGATATAATCTTCTTTTAACTAATTATTTCATTTTCTATTTTATTTACATATTTTAAACTGTTTAAAACAACTTGAATATTTAATTTTCTGTAAATTTTTAACAGTAAAAAAATTATTTAAAGCTCTAACAAAACAATCTATAAATTTGAAATAGTTATAACAAACTATTAAAAATGACAAATACATTATTGTGATAAAATATTAAAACTTAACATTTTCGCGAAAACCCGCACAATCACAAACAAGAATGATAATTAAATTCTTATTAAGTAAGTTTTCTTATCTAAGTAACCTTATCAAATTCCCATGATATTTCTATCTATTGCTTTTTCATTCAATAATAGAATCTTTTACGATCTAATACTTTTTTTGATTTTTGATTTAAGTTTTGCCAAGTAATACGCAATATTAAACTTTTTCCGTAACGAGTCAGCGTCTTTTACAGCGATTTTACATAAATCACGCCAGATTAGAGTATTATGAATAACATGGTTAGATAATGAAACTGAACCTAATATTGTTTGTTGATAAATTCGCGTGGCCTCTTTATGTTGCACACTGCTTAAGTGCGATGCCAGTCAATCTTTTTTTATTGATATTGTTCCTGGTTTGATCCAGGTCATGGAAAACAATTTTGTTTGACTTATCCGTTTTTCAAATTGTTTACATAAACTGCATCTTAATCTTATAACTTCATTTCCATTTAAATTGTTTTCTAGCTTGCAATTAAAATGTTTTTTCCACTTTTTAACTGTAGATAATCTGCATCTGTGGTCCTTATTTGCATCCATTTATTGCTATTAATTTAAAATTAGCAAGTGTACTAACAAACTTTAAAGTTTTTTTTTAATAACTATTTAGAGTCTATATTGCCTTCCACTAATCTTTGCAAAATAAACTTATAAAAATATCATTAAATTTGTTCATAATGAATGAGCTAAATCAGAATAAAGCCCTTGAGAATTTGAGTTAAGAAAGTGACTTTTCAATCAATTAACTTTTATTTCTTTTTTCAATCAAAATCTTTTATTTCTTGATTCGAATAGGTATTTAATCGTTTGTTTTTTATAAATTTTTCCTTCCTTAAACAATCGGTCTTTTTCCTGCATTTAAACATTTTTGCTAATTGATTTTTTAAATCTTTTATTTTTCTTTCTTTTACTTTATGCTCCGCTTTAAAAAAATATATATCGTTACAGAAGTCACTGCAGTTTTATACTGTAAAAGAACACTAAATATTCGCAAATAGAGTATCAATCTTCTAAAAGAAAAAAAGAAAGATCGCGAAAAAACAAATTTTAAGAAAAAACTAATCGCGAAGATGCGAAAAGTAATCGCGATTCGCAATACGCTTAATTCGAGCCCTATATATATATATATATATATATATATATATATATATATATATATATATATATATATATATATATATATATATATATATATATATATACACAACCCGTAGATGTTGTCCGAAAGTTTTTTCCATATTTTGTTGACAAAAAGTAAAAATTAAAATGCAAGACCGGAATTATTTTTTTTTATTAATTGATAGACTGCCTGCCCCAACCAAACCCTCAGTCGATGTAGCAACACTCCCTTGCGGGTCAGGCTAAAAGATAGTAGATGTAGCAGCACTCCCTTGCGGGTCAGGCTATTTGTCAGTTGATGTAGCAGCCCTCCCTTGCGAGTCAGGCTATTTGTCAGTCGATGTAGCAGCACTCCCTTGCGAGTCAGGCTATAAGATAGTCGATGTAGCAACACTCCGCGCATGATTTAGAGTAAAAAAAAATAAAAACATTTTATTAAAAAAAGTAAAAAAAAAAACATTTTATTAAAAAAAATAAAAATAAAAACATTGTTTATATTGTTAAAAAACATTCAGAATGTTTTTAAAACATTCTGGTCAATTAAATTTGCGTTTTTGTGGTTTTTTTTAAAAAACGATTTATTTGTAATTAAATTAATGGTTTTTACGTTAGTCCAACACGCAAATGTTGGACAAAAGTCAAAAGTAATTAAAAGTGACGTATGTGTTGGCGTAAGAATCACTTTTTTCCTTCCGCTTTTCCCAAAGACAACAAACTATAGATCTATATATATATATATATATATATATATATATATATATTATATATATATATATATATATATATATATATATATATATATATATATATATATATATATATATATATATATATATATATATATATATATATATAGTTGCTTTACTTTTGTATTGAGCACTGTCTACCAAAAAATTTAAGGTCCAAATTTAAAATTGAGGACCTTTTTTTGTATTGAGCACTGTCTACCAAAAAAAAAGGTCCTCAATTTCAAATTTGGGCAGTGCCAAATTCAAAATTGAGGGCTGAATATATATGTATATACATTCAGCCCTTGGAATTAAGGTTGGCATTCGGCAATACCGACCTAACAAATTGCCGACCTCGTTTCTATGTTTTATGGTAAAACCTTTGTGTCAAATTTTTTTTGCAGACCTGATGCCAAAAATTGCCTAATCTATTTTTTTTCTTCAACAACTTGTTTCTCAATCAGTAGGTTCTATTAGAAAGAATGTCTAAACATCAAAAAATTCATATTATAGAGAAAATTTTACAGAAAGTTGGGAATCATAATAATTAGTTATATAATATCTTTCACAACCAGGAAGTAATAAAGTGTTAAAGGAATTGCATTAGAATTAAAAAATTAAATTATTTTGAAAAGAATTATTTAGAATTAGTTTGGTTTAAATTAGTTTTAGTTTTAGTTTTCATGTTTTTTTAAAAAGAAATTTTTATTTTCATGTCTGCATTTAGCAATTAATTCAGATTTTTTGTTTAGTAAATTTCTTGATCCAAATGAGCAATAGTTTCAAATTTTTCATGTTTAAGTCAATAAATTCTTAATCAGAGTTGTTATGTGAGGATACAATGCATTTGTAAATAATGTTTTTTGATAAGCATTTACCATTCATAGGGCAGATTGTGGCCTTTTATAATTCTTTTAATATTTTTGGTACAGCTATAGCTTACTTTAATAGTGCTTCTATTAAAAACTTTGTCTATTAATTTCAAAAATGCTTTTTCAATATTTAATAAAACATTTTGTATGTGAGGTAGGTGGGGTGGGGTGGGGGTGGGGGGTTGAACAAAATTA
>NC_088925.1:19712500-19797500 GCF_038396675.1 Hydra vulgaris
ATATATATATATATGTATATGTATATGTGTGTGTGCATGTTTAGTCCTTTAATAAAAGAAAAAATTGCTAGTGGAGTGACATTAGTTGTAGACAGATATGCTTATTCTGGTGTTGCATTTACTTCTGCAAAGGTAGGAAAGAATTTTCTTTAAGAATATTTAATGTTTGTAAAACCTAAATCATAATTTTTTTTTCATAGTTCAAACTTTACTAACACATCTGGTTATAACTTTAGGGTTATGATATGCTTTGGTGCAAAAATTGTGATATAGGTCTTCCTCGACCTGATGCAGTATACTATATGAACATTGATGTTGAAGATGCATCGGTTAGAGGAGACTATGGTTGTGAGAGGTATGAGGTTTCTGATTTTCAGAAAAAAGTACAAGAGTGCTTTCAAAGTTTAAAAGAGCCATCATGGAATGTAAGTAGAAATTTATTTTTTACTTGAATATTTCTTTTTTTTTATTTTATTTTATTTTATTCTGAATCACTCCTAACTAAACTGCAAGCAACCACTATTAAGTTGGGAGTTACTAGAAAAAAAAGAATAGAGTTATAGAGCAAGGAAGCGGTTGACTTAAAAAGTTAAATGTTGTATGAGTCAGTAAAATATGAAGATGGGAGAGGGTTCCCAAGGGTTAAAGTGTGGGGAAAAAAACTAGACAAATAAAAGTTTTTAAAGCATGCAGGGATAGATACAGTAAAAGAATGAAACTTTGATGAATGATGAGTCAAGCGAGAATGAGTTTTACTTGATGGAACTAGAGAAGATAGCTCCTTTGAGCAGCAACCATGATAGTATTTGTAGAAAAGAAAAAGAGATACAACTTTGCGATAATGGGAAAGAGGCTCAAGCTTAGCAGACAGACCGGGTCCAACTATGTTTACAATGAGTTTTTGGACTTTATCTAAAAGAGAAAGATCATCATTAGAAGAACTAGCCCAAATATGACAATAGTATTCCATACAGGGACGAATAAGAGATTTGTAGAGGTAGAGAATGAAATCAGGAGAATGAAAATGGCAAGCATGACAAAGAGAAGTAACCTTAGCAGATGATAATTTAGCAATTGATTGTATATATGGTTTTTCGTGAAAGGTCAGTAGTAAATGATAATCCGAGAAGACGTAAAGAGAGGGTAGCCATTCATTAATATAGGAGCGTCGACAGTACTGTGTTGTTTCCAGTAAATAACTGAGTTTGTTGGAGGTAAAATTCACAGGCCACTGTGAGCCCCAATCTGTTACAGAAGTGAAGTCAGATTCAAGATCGGCGCCTATTCTATGCGATTAAAAAGAGAAGACTTTTTGTCAAGACAGGATTATAAAGTTGAGTCATCAGCAAAACAAGCTACTTTAAACGTAAGGTTGTCAGGAAGACCATTAATGTAGATAAGAAACAAAATAGGACCAAGGATAGAACCTTGAGGTATCCCATAAGTTACTGGAAATAAAGAAGAGTGTTGGCCTTCAAAGATGACTGGTTAGAAAGAAACAATTTGATAATCTCAAAAACTCTCCTAGATAGACCATTTGAAAGAAGCTTATGGAGAAGACCAGAGAGTCAAACTTTATCAAAAGCCTTAGATATATCAAGTACAATAGCCCTAGTCTCTCCGCCTCTATCTAATGTATGATATCTTTCAGTCATAGCAGTTAGAAAGTCAGTCAAAGAGCGAGAGGATCGAAAACAGTACTGATTGTCTGACAGCTATTTATTTAACTCATGATGGGATGTGAGAAATTAGTTTATCAAAGACTCTAAGACCTTGCTAATAACAGAAGGAAGACTGATTTGACAATAGTTGGAGGGGTCAGAATGTTCACCAGTGTTTTTGAAAATTAGAACAACAGACCCCATTTTCAAGCAAGCAGGAAAGCAAGACAAGAAAAGAGTTGAGCACTTATTTAATAGTTTAGAATAAATTAAAGAGAGTTTTGGAAAACAATTTTGTAAGACTGTGACAGGAATGTTGTCTGGACCACAACCCATAGAAGAGTTTAATCAAGATATGACTTTAGCAATGAAAGCTGGAGTGATTTGAATGTCTAGCAATGGGTTATCTTGTTCAATTGGAATGGAAGAATGAATAGCCATAAGATTTGAGAGTTGAATTAGAAGAAAAGTTCTTTGCAAATAGTTCAGCCTTGTCCTTGGGAGAGGTAATAAGTTCAGTCCCATGAATAAGAGATGGAATGTTAGAACTTTCTTTGTTAACAACGCTGTTGAAGATATTCCAAAAGTTTCTAGAGCCTAACTTCTGAGATAAGATACGAGATAATGGAATAATGGAGCTTAGCGTCTGACAGCACCTTTTTACATCCATTTCTTGCAATAATAAATACCTGTTTGTTCTCAAGAGAGTTGTTCTTTTGAAAAAGATAAAAAAATGATTATGATTAGATATCGCAGCAGCACAAGAAGGTGAAAACCATGGAATACAATGTGGCTTGACTTGAAACCGATGAGAAGAAATAAAAGCATCCATTTTTGTCTGAATCCAGGAAGTTATGTAGGAGGCGCATTTATCAGCTGAGAGGAAAAAAAATCAGCCCAAGGACCGTCACAAATAAAATTACAAAAAGTGTCCCAGTAAGCTTTAGGGTAGTAGTAAGTAGTGCGATGATAGGGTGAAAGATTTAAAGAGATCATGAATGAGTATGGTCAGAACCACCTAAGGGACAAAAAGGAGAAATTGAACACAAGCTAGGATCAGAGACCAGACATAAGTCAAGGTGTGAAGGTAAGTGGTTAGTTTTGTCAGGAAAACAAGTCACTAAGTTAACTATTTGAGTAAGAGATTGAGAAATGCATAAGTTATAGGCTTTAGTGCCAGCAGGGTTAGTGGCGTCATTCCGTGTGATGAGCATTAAAATCACCATTAACAACAATATTGTCAGAGGGGTAAAGAGAGAGAGCATGGTCAATTTGATCAGAAATTATATCTAAAAGAGTGCAGTCTTGGGAAGAAAGAGAACAATAAAGAACAAAGAGAAAGGTTATAAAGTGAAAAGGTGCTAGGCAGAAACACATAAAGGAATGGTCAAAGGATTCAAACCTGATTTCACGACAAATAGGTAAGTTGATGCGTATGTATACCCCTAAGCCAAGCATGTGACTATTGGAGTCTTTGCGAATCAAAGGAAAGTCAACACTGAGATCAGAAGAAGGAATAGCAGAATTTAAATTAGTCTCGCTAAGAGCAAGCAAGTCTAGTGATTTTTGTGAGAGGTAAGATTCAACTTATGGAAGGTTGCTTCACAACCTTCTTGGTTTTTTTATTTAATATTTTGATTTACTGTTGGCTTAGTTTAAGTTTAAAGTGAACTTGACTCATTCATAGATAGAGTATAGCCTCCCAAGCAATGAGCTATGCAATCTTCTCAGTCTTGTTAATAAACCATAGGTCGTAACATAGGGCTCCTTATATGGCCTTGACAATGTGTACCTAAAGCATTAACAGGTACACCATTCATGCACAACATGGCACTGTTAAAACTCTGATATTTTGCAGCTGTTGATGAAATCAGCTTCTCTGAGAGCTACCACAGTGTTTGGGAAGCCTTACTACCTGCTGGCCTCAGAACCATTAAACTTAGTTTTGTACCCTCATTAGGAGATAACAGGAAGAGTTGCATAGCCACTATCAGGAGGCACAAGCAAAAACGTATGAGAAAAGTCAAGAAGATCCATCATTTATCATCCTAGGCAGGAAACAATGTAACATAGGTTCACATCTATGCCAGCCTAATAGATGATTAAAATATGGTAGTGTTGTAGTGGTAAAGCGCTCGCCTCATAAGCGGGAAGTTCCGAGTTCGATCCCTACCACCTCTGGTAGTACCATGCTCAACTTGTTTCTCTGTACATCGGCCTTATTCGTCAATGTTCGTGTTTTGGAGTTATAGAGTTAAGTGAGGGTTGTAACCGCAACAAAAGTAGCCTCATTGACTGTAGTGGTCATCATTGCCTTGAGAAAGTGAATTGAAATAAAATTAAAAAGAAAAATAGATGGAAAAGGGGTTTAAGGCTGGTTAACAGAATTATTCTCCTTACTCCTAAAGTCTTTGCTTAGAAGGCCTCCTACAAAACACTAGTTGGATGCATCTGCCCAAGATGAGTATTTTTATCGAGACACTATCTCTAGCCTTTACTCAACCAAGAGCCCCGTGGCAGGGGATTTTTAAGTCAAAGTTTGTTTCTCCCAGCCTTTGCTTAAAAAAGCACACTCTAAAAGGCAGCAGGGCATGGGGCAGGTAGTACTGGGTTACATAGTACCAGTAGCAGGGTGATCGTGATGATCCTGAACCTGACCTGACCTAGAGTAATTAAAAGGAGCTACTTCCTGCAAACAGCACCTTAAAACATCGGACATGGTGTTTTGGAAATGCTTTAGGAAAAATATTCCACCCAACAAAATACTAGAGATAAGGGTGAGCGTAGGTTTAATAGTTGGAGTGTCTAGTTATTTAATAAGCTCACACTGCATCAAAAGAGATTTAAACATTTAAATAAAACATTTAAACAGAACACATACATACATAAAGTACCTTACGAGTGAGTAAACACCACGCCAAAGGTTCAGACAGAACACAAACATAGGTATAAACATAAACAGACAGAATACAAACATACAGATAGTAACTTACTGGTGAGTCAACACCGTGCCAGAGGTTTAGACAGAACTAAAACATACATACAAAGTAGATTACAGGTGAGCTAAAACAGTAACTAAGATACCTCAAACTATACGAGACACACACACACAAAAAATTAAAACAAATTAAAAAAAAAATTAATATATATGAGTATATTACTCATATATATTATAGGCATGACCAATTTTAAATAGTACTGCTTGACAGGACTCCTTCCAGCCTTTGCTTAGAAAGCGAACACCACAAGGCAGCAGGGCATGGAACAGGTTGCACTGGGTTTACATGTTACCAGTAGCAGGGTGATCATGAAGACCATACACCTGATCTGACCATAATTTATGACCATATATTTTTAAAGTTGATTCAAATATTTTTCAAAGAGTCACTCACAATAATTCTGCTAGCAAAAAAGACAAAACATTGAGTTCATTGTTTTTGCTTTTTTCATATAATTATTTCCTTTTTTGTGTTTTTATATTATGTTTTTTTTTTTCTAAAGTTTTTAAAGTATTTTTTTAGTTATTGAAATAAAAGTTATTGAAAGTTAATCATCTTAACTTTATATAAATAATAAATATATACAATATATAAGAAATAATAATAAGTTATAATAAATAAGTATTGAAATTCTAAATCTTTTGATTTTAAATTTACATATTCATTTAGTTTATTTTTAGATGTTTAATTTTAGGTGCTTTCAGCTTTTTTTATTACTTTTATATAAGGTCATAGATGCCGGAGAATCGATTGACAACATACATAAGATCTTGTGCGAAAGTGTTTTAAAAACTTTAGCTGAATGTGAAAACACTCTACTTTCTGAAGACCTGTTTCTGTAATAATTTGATGATCTGAGGATAACTGAAGTTTGCAGTGTTATTGTTTGGCTGAAGGTACTAAATTAGTGAATGAAGTGCATGCAACTTTCAAAAATTTTTTGCTGATCCTTTAAATAAACATTTAAAATACAGATTGCCATGTTAAAACCAATATTTACATATTATTTATTTTCGAAACATAAGTTTTGCTAAAACACAATATTTATTAGTGTATTTAGTATTATTTAAAAACTATTTAAAATAAATTCAAGCATATGGTTTTGACCTGTTTAGTTAATTGTTTGGTATTTAAATTTTGTTAAATGTTATTTTTAAAATAAATTTTTCAGAGAGATGAAATGTGTTATTTTTATGTTGCCACCTTTGCTTTTATTCAACTGTTTTTTTGTTTGTTTATTTTTTTACTATTTGAAAATTTTTTTGTTCTTTTTTATTATAAAGTTTCTGTATAATTATTTGTTAATGTTTGTAAATTTTTTAAAGATGAAGTTTATAAAAAAAGCATGATTCTGCAGAAATGGATAGTGAGGCGGTCTCCTTTTAGCATACATTACTTCAGAAATTTTTATCATAGATCATTTTATGGAAATAGTATATTTTGCCGAACAACAGAAAAAAATAGTTGTAAACTCTCATCTAGGTTACATTATCCTGTTACACTTCATCTTGCTCAATTTCACAGAACTAGTATTAACCAAAATGAAAACAATGAAAAAGTCAGGCATTCAATTACCATTATCAACCCTTTTAAATATATCTCTCTTAAAATAAAAATCTTTTTGATGCGTTCATTCTTTGATGAAAACTTCAATGAAAAAGAGTTTTTGGCCGGAGCAAAACAGGTAATGAGTTTAATAATAAATTTTTTTATTTGCTAAGTTGCTAAGTTTATTTTCAATAATATATTTATAGTCACACTACGTTTTGAAATTAGTTCAGACTTTTTTTTCAATTGGACTTCTGGTTCACATCGGTAAATTTTTTTGAGCTGTTTTTAAAATTAAAATTAGGTTTTTGCTTATTAGCTTTAAAATTTTGTTATTCTAAAATACTCTACAGTTCTCTGGTTAAAAAAAAAAAAAGCTAAACAAATATTGTGTGAACTTTTTGTTCTAGATGTTTTTTGTTTTTTTTAAGGTTGGAAATGGCTGACATATTTTCACTTTATTTTTTTTTTTAATAAATTTTTGTTTTACTATTATACTATTTTTGCTATTTACTATTTAATTACTCTTAATACTCTTTTTTTGCATATGTTAAAAAAAAAATTTTCTACAACTTTTAAAACTTTTTTGGTGTTCAAGATTAAAGAATTACTTCCACTTCTAACATCAGTAGACACATGTAAGATTCTATAAAAATTATTTAGAGTTGATAAAATAGAGTTAGTAGAGATTGTATAAAAATTATTTAGAGAATATATTCAGTGTGTTATGATATGTATTATTTAATATATGTTAATATATGTTACCAAAAAGAGATGTAGTGTCTGGAATTAAAAATTCTGAGTAGCTGTTAACTGTTATTATAATTTCCACTTTTTAGGCAATATTTTTCGTAAGCGAGCATATAGCAGAAGGAAGATTTTCAGAAATGAATGAGCTTTGTACAAAAGAGGTTAACCTGAAAACATTTTAAATGTTGAAAGAAATTTACAAATATTATTTATTTATTAATAAGGTCACTTACAACTTAACAGGATATTAAATAATAAGCTCCTTACAACTTAACAGAATATTTGATAATAAGCTCACTTACAAATTAACAGGATATTTAATTATAAGCTCACTTACAACAGAGTATTTAATAATAAGCTCACTTACAACAGGGCATCACAGATGCAAAAGCAATGTATGAGAAGTTTGAAAACAAAAGCGATCAGATACTAGTGAAAGAATCAGAACTACTTAACTTATCATTTAGTGATCTTGACTTTGAGTACGAATCTAATGGTAATTAAACTTTAAACATTTTTATTTACACTTTATTGTCATTTTATAAATTTTAAAACAATGGTTGTTTTTTAGGTCAAAAATTTGTTTATGCTCACGTAGTATACTATTGTCTGACTGCAGATAAAATAACAAAATCATTTGGCAATATTGGTGTAGAAATAGCACCACTCAGGATTTTCACTTACTCGTAAGCATCTTCATTTTAGTAATATTGTAAAATATGTTTTGTTATGTATACATATTAAATATGTAATAAACGATATTAAAAATATATTTGTAACTATTTAAGTTAATTGGTTACTAAGTTAAAAAAAAACTAATATGAATGCACTTTTGCACACATTTAAATCTAGTATGGCTTGCGTTCAATCACGTTTTAACATAGTTTAAAAAATCTTCCATGCTTCTTAAAACCTACATTGCATTTCAGATTTTCAAATGATATTTTAAAATTGATATAGATAAATCTGTTGTTGTAATTTGCAACAAAATAAATGCTAGTTAAGTAATAACACATTTAATAAATAGATTATATAAATATATATATATATATATATATATATATATATATATATATATATATATATATATATATATATATATATATATATATATATATATATACACACAGTGGCGGAAAAAAGTTATGTGTCCAGTTAATTTTTAATAGAATTTCTTGCTTGATAAAATAGAAACACCAAACAACCGCTCTATATTTGTACAGTGTTTACCTTTTTCATAAACTACAGTAAATAGTTAGTTAAGAAATGGAAGAATTATTAATACTTAGTATGTCCACCTATAGTGAAACGCAGCTGTTCAATTTTTCGAGGGATAGACTCAATAAGATCTTGAAGGTGTTGTGGAGTGATGTTATTCCAACCGTTTTGCAGCAAGTTCCAAAGTTCATCCTGATTGAGTGGTTTTTTACCCCCTGATTGCCCTTAACAGGATTTCCCATAGATGTTCAATGGGATTCATATCTGGGCTCTAGGGTGGTCATTCTATTTGCTTGACACCCTTATTGAGTAAGAAATAGCGCACTCGCTAAGCTTTATTGCAAGATGCATTATCATGTTGGAAGATAAAGGATCCTCTTCTGGCATAAAGCTCTCTGGCTGAAGGTAGCATGTAATTTTTTAACACTTAAAGGTATTGGTCTTGATTCATGTTGCCTCTGCAATGGTACAAATGACCAGCCCCATGCCAGGATATGCAGACCTTAACCATTAGAGATTCACCACCATGTTTTACAGTGGGAGCTATGTAATCAGGATAAAACCTCTCACCCTTTCTTCTTCTCGCAATTACCCTCTTTACTCCACAAAAGACCTGGAATGAACCTTTGTCACTCCACAGCACTTTTTTCCAATCTTCTAAAGTTAAGCTTTGATGAGCAGTTGCAAGTTCAAGCCTTCGGTGACAATGTAAGGCTGTAAGAAGTCGCTTCACAGCTACATGAGCTGGAAGTCCCACTTTTTGTAGCCTATTGCGAACAGTTCTATCTGTAATATTGATATCATGATGATCAGACATCAAAGCCTGTATTTTCACAGCAGTACAGTGGTGGTTCTCCAAACTGAGGCTCACAATGGTCCGATCCTTTCAATATATTGTCTTCTTTGGTCGTCCACTTCTAGGTCTATCTTTTGCTTCCCCTTTTTTCCTGTACTTCATTATTCTTGTCACTGTGTTCTTCGAAATCTCTGCTGCAACTTTGCTGTAACTTTTGTGACTCAGAAGCTTTAGCTACAATCATTATTCGCTCCTGACAAGACAGTTTCTTATATCCAGGCATACATGTATAATTAGCTGATGAATTTATTAGTTTTTAGTAAGTAGATTTATAATAAAATAAAAGAATAGTTCAAGACAGTATTAAAACAGTACATAAATATAAATAACAAAGTAAAATCATTGATTATTAATCATAACACAACTAAATATCAAATGATAATTATTGTGCAACATATGGAAAACAACATTATGGTCAGTACAAATACTACACAATATCAATCAATGTATCTTAATACTAAGAATGCCAAACTGTACAAAAGTAACTAATGTGCGCAGACTAATCATTCAAAATAATAAAATTAAAAAAATGCATTACTACTATTTTACTGAATGAACTCTAAAACTAATATGGATGTTATTCTAGCCTGTCATGCAAGTATTAAACAATGTGATATTTGTGATTCAAAATATGACTATTGATCTATTATTCATAAGCTGATCAAAATAACTTCACAATATTTTCAAAATAATTTCACAATAACTTCTTTACTATGCATCATGTATAGAAATATTTAATTAAAAAATCATTCTAAGTACATATAAATAACAAATTCTGTAAAAATAACTAAATTTGTGGTCGGACACATGACTTTTTTCTGCCACTGTATATATATATATATATATATATTTATATATATATATATATATATTTATATATATATATATATATTTATATATATATATATATATTTATATATATATATATATATTTATATATATATATATATATATATATATATATATATATATATATATATATATATATATATATATATATATATATATATATACACATACAACCCTCAGAATTAGGAAAAATGAGGTCGGCAATAATTTACAGACCTCAATCTTTTTGAGGTCGGCAATAAATATTTAAAACATAGAAAGAAGGTGGGATTTTTTTTGCCAACCTCAAACACTTTCAGGTTGACACTTAGGTCGGCATTTGGCAATGCCGACCCTATTTCCGAGGGTTGTATATATATATATATATATAAATGTATATTTATACAGCATGCGAAATTAAAGGCATATGCCAAGATTTTTACCAAGGGCTTTGTAGTATTTTGATAAATTAACTTTGCAAAATAGTGTTGAGGCAATTTATCAAAATAAGCCCACCTGCAAATTGCAAGTTATCCTGATTTGCAGATGGGAACCTCATTTTTCTTTTTAATCTTTAAAAAGAAGAGTGATAAAAAAAGTTATTAAATAGCTTTTATATAGGACGGTGATATTATAATAAAAAAACTATAAAAGAAATCATTTTTAAAACCAAATATGACATTATGTTATAAAAACCATTTTTCATTCAATTATATATATATATATATATATATATATATATATATATATATATATATATATATATATATATATATATATATATATATATATATATATATATATTTATATATACACTTAAACCTCTTTTTATGCTGTCCTTTTTTATGCGATACTTTATTTGTGTGTTTTGTTTTATGCGATTTTTTTTGTGCGATCTCATATAATTTAATTTTTGAACGCGCAATAATTTCAATCTCAACAATTAAAATGTGTAATATGTATGTACATATGTCATTATATAGTTACGGTTATGAACATGCAACCACAAATTGCGTTACAACGTTAACTTTTAAATATTTTTAAAAATTTTACGAGTTGAATTGAATTTTTGTGTAGCAATGCAAAGAGTTTTTTTATGGGATCCGTATCTAACCACATAAAAAAAATGGTTAATATTGTTTCGAAAACTATTTTTTATAAGAACTCCTGAAGTTTTATGTGATTTTTATATTTTTATAAATTTTATGTGATTTTAATATTGTTTCGAAAACTATTTTTTATAGGTACTCCTGAAGTTTTATGTGATTTTTTTTAATGCGTTTTCTTTTATGCGGTCCCTATCTACCGCACAAAAAGAGGTTTGAGTGTATATATATATATATATATATATATATATATATATATATATATATATAAATATATATATATATACATATAAATAAATATATATATCTGTGTGTGTGTATATGCCTTTAGCGTTAACATCTTGTATAAGGGTGTTATACATGATGTCATGGTAATGTTATGCATGATGTCATGGTAATGTTATGTTAATAGGAAAACATAAAATAAATTAAATTCTCTTCATGCAAATAATAATTTATTTTAAATTTCTCTGGATTATGGTTACCAGCATCATCAGCTCATAAAATTATACAAAGTTTTTGAATATTTGAAATAGTTTAAAATTAACTGACATTAGCAATGGAGTGGTTGCTTTTTTTTTACGCAAAAATATAAAAAGTCCAAAGAGCTCCAAAATTTGGTTTTAACAAACTGCCTATTATCTAAATTAGTTCTGCTATTTAAAGAGGAACATTGTTTCCTCTGTAGTTCGAGAGCTTCATGCACTTTAAAATCAAATTTTTAAGTTTTCATTTTAATTGTTTTAACGTTCTCCCACTTAATTTCTTCCAAGCAAAACTAACTCTATTGTAGACTGGTGTAGTTTCCCTCTTGTTAGCTCTTCAAAAAGTTCTTCAAAACAAGTTTAAAAATAACCACAATAATAAAATCTGTACAATGCATACAAAGAATGCTGTTTAAAAATTATGGGATATTGATATCCCACATAACCAATATGATCTTCTTAATCTTGATCAACATTTTGTACCTTTGTTGAATTATATATCTTATATGGATGTTATTGTAACAACAGAGACCTCAACTTTAAAATTAGAATGTAACAACAAGATTGAAAATGCGCAGAATTTGAGAAAAAACGTTTTAAAAGAACTTAAAATGGGTAAAACAAGTTTTACAAAAGAACAACAAAAAAAAGTTTTTATGAAAATTAAGGAAAACAAACTTATCAATATATATCCATTTGATAAAGGTAATGGTTTTGTAAGAATAGAACACGATAAAGCTTAAAAATAATTTGCAAACAAATTGGTCCTACGAGATTTCTTAGTGAAAATCCTACTTCTAGTTATGATATTAAAATTAAAACCTACTTCTCGCAACTTAATAAAAAACTGTGATTTTCAAAAACATAGTATATATCTAAGTGATCCTATCCCGCCTTGTATGTATGGTCTAATTAAAGCTCACAAACCTGAAAAATCCTATTTTATGAGAGTAGTTGTATCAACTATTGACACTCCTAATTATGGAATATCAAACTACTTGGTAAAGAAAATACAACCTGTCTTAAACAAAAATAAAGTACGTCTGAAAATTTCTTTTGATTTTATTAGTAAAGCAAATTCAATGCTTTACTAATAGAATCAAAAGAACCTCATTCATCACAAGGTTCAAGTTTCATTTGATGTAATAAACTTGTACCCGTCAAATCCACTAAAGGAAACCACTTTTTTTTTGAAAATTCTTTTTTTTTTTTTTTTTGTTATTCACCTCCTCAAGGCCGAGAAGACCACTACAGATGAGGAGGCTACTTAATAGTGGTTATAACCCTCTCTCAACTCTTTAACTCCGAAACACAAACCTTGACAAACAAGGCCGCTGCACGGAGAAACAAGTTGAGCGCGGTACTACCAGGGACGTGGTGGGGATCGAACTCAGAACCTCCCGCTTATGAAGTGAGCGCTTTACCACTACACCACTACCACATCTTTTAGACTAATTAAATAAAAATGATTCCTTCAAATATTCCACCAAGTTTACTATATCAGAAATAAGACAACTGGTGTAACAGCAAAAATTGAGTTTACACTGTTTACAGTGTTGCAACCCTCAGAATTAGGGTCAGCATTCAGCAATGCCGACCTAACTGCTGACCTAAAAGTATTTAAGGTCGGCAATTTTTTGCCAACCTCGTTTCGATGTTTTATGGTAAGGCTTTTGTATCAAAATTTTTTTGCCAACCTGATGCTGACTTATAAAAGATTGAGGTTGGCAAATTATTGCTGACCTTAATTTTCCTAATTTCAAGGGTTGCTGTTGTTATTTCTTGTGGAATAATTAGATCCATGAATTAGAAAATTCTGGTCCTATAGGTCTTTCATTAATGGTTGTACTAACAGAATCTTTTCTACAATACCATGAAAAAATGCCATGAAAAAATGCCAAAAATCCTATCTAAAGTATGTTGGCAATAGTGTTGCTAGATTTTTGAACACTTAAGAAGCAGGACAATTCCTAATTATCTTGAACATGATAACTTACACGTTTTGCTAACTAAATTGGAAAAAATTGATCCAAAAAATTAAATCAGATTCAGTTAACCTCTCTACTGTATCATTATCATGGATCTCTAAAATTTAGGAAAATATTTTGGAAAGTTGGCTAATTTATGAAGTTGCTAACATCAAAAAACAAAACTAAATTGCCACAAAATAGTTAACCCGGAACTTATTTAATTGAATGCAAATGCTCAGAGAGATATGTAGGCAAAACAAAACTTCAAATTAGGACTCAAACTCAATCTAAAAAGTTTAAACAAGAGAAAGCATGACCAATAACCACCCATAAAAAGTTTTACTCTGATAGAGTTAAGTGGAGTAATATTAAATATACAATATAGTAATATTAAATATAAATATTAAATATACAATTAAAATGGAAACAAAAACATTTGATCGTGAAGTGTGTTAGTAAGTGACCGGGATTGATATTTGACCGGGGCCGGGGTTGGGTTTGATAAAAAATAGCTGGGGCCGAGTTTGTGACTAAACTTTCATAAACATTTATATATCCTAAAGTATAGGTTTTTAATTCAAAATTCATCTTATATTTTCTATGTATATATGCATATATAAACATCATTATGATCAACATGATCATTTTAATCATCATTATTATCATCATCACCATGATGATGATCATCATCATGATCATCATTATCACGATCATTAACAGCATAAAAGAGGAAGGCTAAAGCCTGATAGTGATGATGATGATCATCATGATGATGATCATCATCATTATCATCATCATCACCAGGCTTTAGCCTTTCTCTTTTATGCTGTTTTTCTAATATAAACAGTCTAGAGCATTTTTTTTCTTAATTAAAGCTTATTCATACACTTTGTAAGGCATTTTTTTCAAGTTTTCTTACTTCTACCACTACTATTTTCTACTGAAGCTGCTACCTCTCTACATGCTGATACCTAAATTACTTTAATCTTTTCTAACAAACGTTGTTTGATACAAAGTTTTTTTCTAATCTGTCTAAGATTATGCCTCCTTTTCTTGCTCTTGCTTTGTCTTGCTAGAGTCAAACCACACATCCATCTGATCATCTTCTCTTTGGGCAAATACTATACCATATAAGTACTAAAGTTTATATAACAATGAAAGGATATTGTATGCCAGCAACTTAATAAATAGCAAACATATATGCTTATATCCATAATATGTTGTTGTTTTTTTTTTTCAGATTATTCACCTCTCCAAGGCCCGAGGGGGGCCACTACAGGCGAGGAGGCTATTCATTTTGTTTTTTTTGTTTTTTTGTTTTTTATGTATGGATAAAGTGCATATTGGAAGCTTTTATTCCTTCTGGAATAAAAGTTTGGAAACTTTTGTTATTTCTCTTCAATTTTAAGTCAAGGCTCATTCTACTCCACATTTTTTACCATCTTGAGCAGTTGCTTTATTAAACATTAATCTTTTTTTTTATCTTTTTTACAAGAACATCTTTCTTAAGAACAAATGTCCTTATATTATTGCAAAAAGCCAATGTAAAAAAGTCCTGTCTGATGTTAAGCTCTGTTAATCTCATTTTACTATATCTTGTATTTTATCTCAGGCATTAGGTTCTAGAGACTTTTGGTTAGTTTTCAATAATGTCATTAACTAAAGTAAGTCTAACATTTAATCTCAAATTTATGGCTCTGATCTTTTTTCTTCTCCCCAGAATAAAGTTATTTGCAAAGAAATCTTACTTTAATTTGACTCTTGAATATAATGGCCTTACTCCTCCTGACAGTTAAGCAGATTAACCCATTGTTAAACATTGAAATTACTCTGGCTTTCAATGCTAAAGTCAATTCTCAATTAAACACTTCTACAATTTGTGCTCCAAAATAGATTTCCATTATAGTCTTAAAAAAGAGTTTTCCAGAATTTCCTTCAATTTTTGCTAAACTTTTAAGAAGTGCTAAAAAGTGGTTCCAATTTTTCAAAACTCTAAGAAACACTTAGACCTCTCCAACTATCCTACGATTAGTCTTCACTCTGTTATTAGTTTCTTTATATAAAGGTTTTGAGGTTATTAAATTATTTCTTTCTAACTGCAGTAGTAACGTTATTTTTTGAAGGCCTACCCTTTTTATTTCAAGTAACTTAAAGGGTACCACAAAGTTCTATCTTTGCTCCTGTATTGTTTCTTATCTACAATAAGGATCTTCATGAAAGTGGCTCTATTTGGTGACAACTCAACTTTATACTCTTGTCTTGACAAATAATCTTCACTTTTTGGTTGCTTAGAACAAGCAGCCAATTTTAAATCTGATCTCTCTTCTGTAACAGCCTAAGGCTTGCAGTGGCTTATGGATTTAAATTCTGAACTTAAAATCCACAATTTTATTAGACGCTAAAACTTATTTGTTTACTGCAAAAAAATATTGCAATATTGTTGGCATTTATTGACGAATAGCAACCCTCTTATTTACAGACAAAGTCTAAAAGCACATTGTAAATGTAATTAGACCTGCTTTATCTGCTGAGCTTGAGCCACTCTCCCATTGTTGCATTTCTTTCTTTTTTCTACAAATACAATCATGGCCAATGCTCAAATGAGCTATCATCTCTATAACGATAAACAAAAAGTCATTCTTGCTTCCCTTTTTATTTAACAAGTTGCATCCTTTTACTGCCCCATCATGCTAAAAAAAACTTTTATTTATTCAGTTTTTTTCCTTGAACATCAAAAAAGCCTTATATCTCTTTTCATGTTTTCCTTTTTTATACAACTTACAACGTGTGGAGCTCTCAAAATACATAGGCACCAATGTTCCTTTTTAAATGATGGAATTAATTTAGATAATAACAGTTTGTTAAAGCCAAATTTTGGACTCCGTTTTTTACATTTTTGCATAAAAAAGAAAGAAGCCACTCAATTGCTGACATCACTTAGTTTTAAACTGTTTTTAACATTCAAAATTTTTTTTGAATGTTACAGTTAAAAACCCCCAAAACCCTTGAACATTTAATGAGTTCCTAATTTATCAAAAAAAAAGTTGGCTTATGTTGGGTCTCAAATAAAGTAAAATCATATGAAAATTTCAAGAGTGGTAATTATATTATAAAAAAACTTATTTAAAAATAATTTTTTTCAAAAAAGTTGGTAACTGCACTTTTGTTTTTAGTTGATAAACTTTATTTTTTTATGTTTTAAATGTAACATACTTATTTTTATCATATAGAACACATTAAGGGGGTGACAGCATATATTTTTCAAAAATGTTATTTTTTGGAACACCTTTATATATATATATATATATATATATATATATATATATATATATATATATATATATATATATATATATATATATATATATATATATATATATATATTTATATATATATATATATATATATACATATATATATATATATATATATATATATATATATATATATATATATATATATATATATATATATATATATATATATATATATATATATATATATATATATATGTATATGTATATATATATATATGCATGTAATATATGTATATGTAGAAACCAGTAGTATGGTTTTGGGTTTAGTATAAACTCATTAAAGGTCAACTAATTTCAAGAAATTTTGAATCCTTGGTTGATAAATTTAGAACTTTAGGTCCTGGGATCACATACAATAAAATTTTAAATCATCTTAAAAGTTATTTATAGAAATAGAAAATTCAATACACTGTTCCAAAAGTACCACATGCATTAATTTGTATTTTTGTTTACCATGTCACATTTACAAAAACACTCTTCCTGCTTAGCGCTTATAATTCATAAATTACCAGCATAAAGAACTTAATGTGACTTTAGTGGGCCTTCCAACCTTTTACTTTTCTATCATTGTAAACATAGACTTTCTTTATATGATAATTTCATAGCTCCATTTGAAATAAGTATAACTAGTACAGAGTAATTTCAAAAAACTATAAAATAAACAACAAGACAATATATTTTTTTCAAACATGGGAAATTTTTAGTAAAAAACTTTATATTTATTTGAATAAATATAAAGTTATTATAGGCAGCGGCTTAATATTATGACATTTAATCCAGAAACATGGATAAACAAAAAAAAGTGATATAGTTTTCTCATGTAGACATTTTTACTTTTGCATTTTAAAACCAGTTAGACTAATTTTAATTTAACAAAACATAAGATCTTGTTGTAAGGTATTAATATATATTCACTCGACAAAGCTAATCATGATAAAATAATGGCACAAAAGTATCCACAGGGATGCAAAGTTTAGGCAAAAATAAGTTAAATAACTAGATGCGAAGTTCAATAAACTATTATATAATAAAATGCAGTGTTCAATATTCTACAATAATGCGGTATTAAAATATTATACAATAAAATGCAATGTTCAATATTCTACAATAATGCGGTATTAAAATATTATATAGTAAAATGCAGTGTTCTACAATAATGCGGTATTAAAATAATATATATAATTTCTATAAGGATATTTTAAGGATTTCTATTCAGCTATAAAAACCACTTCACAAAAAGAAATATGGATGACAAAGAACTGTTGTCTTTGATTTATCTTAAAGAATCACTCTAAGCCTGTAATGTCGCCTCAAAATGGAAAACTGCAGCCTTGGTCCATAAATTTTGAGAAACAAGTAGTTCTGTCAAAAAATTAGGCCTTTCTTTTTTGAAATCTTTCAAGTTTGTTTTGAACCAATATTGACAAGCGCAACTCAAAACAGTTGTTTTTATACATAAATAGTAGGCACCCTATAATAAATCAGATCAATGTTCAACTGAGCTATGACAAAGTCACAATAGTCAACTCACTTTATAATCAATTTTAAACACTTTTCAGCAAAGAGCAATCTTGTGACAATTATCTCCTCTTTGATTGTTAAACCTTTAACAGCAATACATTTCAGAATAGTTTAAATTGACTCAACAAATTACAGACTAAATTGACTCAACAAATTACAGACTAAATTGCCAATTCCTTTGCAATCTTTAACTAAGTCTTCGATCGCAGCTAAATTCTATTAGTATTTTTCTGAAATGTATCCATCAATTATTAAACTTTTCTCATGTTCAACTCATGTTCAAACAAAATTTGATTTGTTTCCTGAATATTTTCAGCATAATTTTTTGTCAATAAGTCCTTTCAGTTTTTTAAAAACTCTTCTATTTTTTACTACTAAACCGTGTATTATTGGTAGAGTCATTGGTAGCAGTGCTATCAACAAGAAGCCTGTACAGAGTGTTAGCCTGTATACTTGTATAGCTTACAGTAGTAAGAGGTAATTTATAAAATTATTTAAAATATAAAGTTCTTACTTACACAAGTAAAACTAGTTTTATTAGTTAGTTTTTACAAAACCAAGTAAGTATAAAAAAGTATAAAATAAGTAAAAAAACAGAAATTGAAAAAGTACACAAGTAATAAAATTTGTTCTACAGATAAAATAAGTTCCAGTAGATTTTCAATCTTTAAGGATTTGATCACTTTTTTTTATTAAGATATGAATAGATGTTAAGGTTCAATTCATTTTATTTTTTTTTTCAGCATTTCTTGCTGCGGCGAGTTTATTATACTGTACTTTACTCTTGATATGGCTTCTTATTTTTCATAATCAATCCTTATCAAAATGTGATTGGTAGATTGTTTTTTAGGAGATGTTTTTTAAGAGATGTTTTTATTGCATGTGTTAGGCGTATGCAAGAGTTGTTTCTACTTTGACAAAAGTAGATACAACTTCTAAATCTTAGAATTTTAGCTAAGTTGTATTTTTTTTTTAGAGGATTGTTAATTGGTTGCCATTCACCTTTATTTTATAAAAAAGTGCTTCCGATCAAATTTTTAACTAGTATAAGAAGTTCTTTAACTTTCCTAATAATAAACTTTAGTTATAAGAGGTAAACTTGGGTTTTCTGTTCCCCATATTGCTTTTACATAGTTCCTAAACTCCTTTGCGTTTACAGAAAGTTAGGGATGTTTTTTGCTACTGATTTGTGACAAATTTGTATAAAATTTTAAATACGGCAACGTCTGAATTTAATCGACTATGTTTTCCATAACTGAAATTTTCAAGATCAATTTCGAAATAATTTTTTTTTTGGTTAAAAAAAATTGTTATGGAATAACAATTAGTTTAATTAGTTTGTACGTTAAAATTCGATCATTTTAACTTTTGAACAAAAAGAACCGTAAGTCCATCGAATTTATAAGCAACTTTAACTGGTAAAAACAGTTTTAACTTGTTTTATTTAACCAAAAATGATAAAAAATATAGCAGAAACAAAGATAAAACTGAAGGATAAAAATGTGTATCGCCATTTGAGTTGCATATACCTCGGAAACAATGCTGAAAAATATTTGGGAAGAATAATTATTTGAAATTCTTTAATAAGGCTTTGCTAAAAGCTTACCTAGAATTATCAGTTTACTTAATAAATTTCCTTTTTACAATCATTTTTTTAAAATGCCTTTATGCGATCGACCCAATGTCTCAAGGTCGCGAAATTACAGAGATAATGGTAAAAAAACTCCCAACTTTCTTGCCCACTGTAGATATAAATAAAGGAGTATTTGATTAAGAGGTTATGCAGCTTCAGTTAGATTGCGCTTTCACCCGTTTTTACTAGCGCTTCCACCCGTATTTACTGATGGAAAGCCCGTACGTCTTGACTATTGGTGGGCAGAAGTTTTTAAGTGTAAAAAATATTTAGAGCTTAATAAAATTATCAAGTATATTCAGTAGTCCTCACGTTGAGCGATCATTCAGCATGATGAACACCATAGTTTACAAAATAGACAAAGCGTCTTGATACTTCAACGTACTATAACGCACTAGACTATAGCTTAAGTTAAGTATCAATTATTAGCAAACTAGACGACAGCGCTAGGGTATTTTAAGAGACGAGATATATTGTATGACTCAGTTCAGAAAAACATCTGTGCTCATTTTCAAACTGCAAGTAAACGCTATATTAAAAAATTGGAATTGCAACGGAAAGCAGAAAAGTTGAAGAACATTTTTTTAATAAAAGCTCGGAACTTTTAAAAAAAATCGCCTTGCATTAACAAAATAGTTAAAAAAATCTGTTACTGATAATGCGAAAAAAGTGCAGGAAAAACCTTAGGTTTTGTAATACAGGTTGTTTACGGTAAAACCGAGATGGTTTATTTTATTTTAGAGAAACATAATTATTCAGTAGTTTTTATTTTTCAGTTATTTATCTCTTTACCAACTTGTTAGAATTTACCCAAATACCTTCGTCAATTTGTTGACCGCAAATTTTTTTTGTTTTGTTTGGGGGGGGGGGGGTTCTTCGGAATTTTTATAAAGTTACAAACTCATCTATGATTGTTACTAATATAAAATATTAAAATTAACATAAATATAATATATATATTTAAATTGACATAAATATATTAGTCTGAAAGTGCTTTGATCCTTTATTAATAAATAACACGGGTGAGTTATCTGTCTGATAGTACTTAGATCCTTTATTAATAGCTCACATGTTCAATACTTTTTTTCACTTTTCATTTGTGTAATAGCTTTAACTTTTGGTATTTCGGTAAATTAATAATTTATCCATATTATACTCTGATAATAATATATATCAGAGTATAATATCTAGTAAAATATAAAAGTTCTTTTGTGCAGTTTTATTTATACTATTTTATGTAATTTATTTCAATTTCACTCAGAATTTATGTAAGGTTACATAGATATTTTATTTGTTGAAATTGATGTAAAGTTAAACAAATAATTTATGTAATGAAATTATTGTAATGTTAAATAGATAATTTATGTATTGTTTAAAATTTTGAAATATAAATTTGCTAAATGTTCACATACGAGCAGTAAATACTTAAGGGAAGAATGAAATAAATAACGATAAAGGATGCTTACTATCTTTATACGGTCAGGTATCTTGCATTTTGGAAGAAAAAAAAAATTTCTAAGCAAATTTATTTATTGCCGTCAATAGTCGCACATATTATAGTTAGAAATTAAACTTGTAAAATATTGTTTATAATATAAAATTATAAATCCCTTTTAAACGATTTTCTATTCAATTAAATTCAGGGCCGCCGAGAGCCGTCACCTAGGACAGCCGAGAGCCGTCACCTAGGACAGCAACCCTGATTGGCGCCCTTATTTATCAAAGTTTCCTTATATTAAAGATGAAGGACTCAGCGGCCCTGATTAAATTAATAGATTCTACCTTAATTTAATTCATTAGGTTCAAAATAGTTTTAATAAATTCTTTATAAAACGTTTTTTGAAACTAAAAGTTTTTATAAATTTTTTCATAATTCTTCTAAATTATTTCTCAAGCAACAATTGTAGCCATCTAAATTAGCCTATTTTGTAAAAAAGATTTTTTTTTCTTCCTTGCAATTATTAGACAACTTAGACATTTGTAAAACGAAGATTTTTTTTAAAATAAAATTTTAACTTTTATTTGGCTCGTTAAAAATTGACTAATTGATTAAATTTGTTCGTTGCAGTCAAAGTCTTTATCTTAAGTTTTTGATAATATTTTTAGTTTCCGGCGAGAATACACTCCTGGCATCAGCGGAGATTGGCTAGTTGATCAATTGGATCTCAATATACAATCACTTCCGTCCTTTTAAAGTTTACGGATGTTATGAGTTTAAAAGGTTTTGTGATACTGGTTTAGTCCGTTAATGTCCGACTTTTTACGGCTTTTTTACGGTTATATACGAAGTAACTAGCGTACTAAGTTTTCTTTTTGTGTTTTTTTCTGTTGTCTTAGCACGCAATAGTGATTTTATGTAGCGTTTTTTATTTTGTAAAAATACATTTTTGAAAACCGAAGTGCAGTACATTTTTGCATACAAGAATTCACATATATAAAATTTTAATTAAGGAGAGATGAGTTAGGAAGGGAGCCTATTTTCAGAAGTTTGCAATTCTCGCTGGCAATAAATTTTTTTGTTTTTTTAATTAGCATTTATTTGATTTAAAAAGGATAGGTAAAGGAAGAGAATGGTTTTAACCTGTATTGCATTTAAATTATTTTGTTTCACTAATAGTAGTTTTTTTGCAGCCTAAAAATTCAGTTTTAATTCTTATTAGGATTTTTCAAGTCAAGACTTTTAGACAGAATGCTTTACAAGTCTTCTATATAAAAGACTTTGTCTTAAGTACTTAAAAGCATGCTTTTCTTAACTTACTTTTAACAATATTATTCAGCTGACTTGCAATTTTTTATAAGATCATTTTTTGTATCTAAGAATACTGAAGATGCCATGTTTTTTGCAAGAGTCAAGATTTTTTACAGGTCGGTCTGTTTAAATGTAATTGAGTTTCCTAACACAATTGTCCCGCAGATAAAAACAACTTAAAAATTGCTTTTTCAAGTGTTACACACAGATAAGGTACAAAAGATCTTAGTTGGATTAGAGTACAGCGATTTGTAAGAGTAAATATGGTCTAAGAAAGTTAGGCGCAAGAACCTTTAAAGTGATGTCTGTTCAAATTTCTTCACTATGCAACTACACCTTTTCAGGGTGTAATTGAGAACATAAAGGTTGTGATTAAGAAATTGAAATATGTAATTGAGAAACACAACATATAGTTTAGATACCGTAATATGTAATTAAGAAGCGCAACATGTAATTAAGAAACAGCATGTAAATAAGAAAATGTAGGATGTAATTGAGGAACACAACATGTAAATAAGAAATCGTAATATGTAAATGAGAATTCATAATTTGTAATTGCGAATTCACAATGTAAGCTCATTGGAAATTACAAAAGGTTTTCTGAAACATGAATCTGAATAAGTTAATAATATTAAATTAAGCATTTGTATGCACCAGTAATAATAATGGAATTGAAAGATCGTTGTGTTATTTGTCAATACATTATGACCCGAAAGTCATAGTGTACTGTTAAATTGAATTTGTGTTATTCTGTGTCAGCATTTATTTCTCCAAATTGCTTACATCCGCTTTTGGAACAACCAGAACCAACGTGTCTAATTTGTCGGCATGAAATACATAAAAAAAACCAAGTTAAAAGAAAACCTTACGTTTTATCTTCACCAAATGACAGAAGAAGAGTTGTTGAATGTGTGGAACGAAATGACGATTGAGTGACTTTGGGGCAAAGTTTAGCAGTCAAATGTAAGTTAGCTTTCAATAGGGTTTGCAGCAGAAATTCAAATTTTATCGGAAGAGGTGATTTTAAACCAAAAAAATTGAGTGAGGATCAAAACAATAATATTATGACAGTTTATTAAAACAAAAGTATGAAGAAAGTTTAATATTAGCGTGAAAACAACAACAACCGGCAGGCAGAACTTACCTCAGAGGCAAATTGCTTTCATTGAAAAAAGTACTATCGGAACTTTTTACAAGAAACAGTAATAAAAACAAACAAGCAAAAGCTAAATATTTTAGAAACATTAACGCACAAACCACAAATGATCATCAGATAGTTTGGTTTATTGAAACAAGTTTTAACCTTTTTGTAGAAAAAAGCAAGGACGTGCCAAACAGAAGAGAAGAGTAATAATGAAAATGCCTGCTTCAAAAGCTGCAAACATCCATTTGATTGAAGTTATATCAGGAACAAATGTCGTCACGTTGGAAACTCGTAGAGGATTATTTAATGCAGAATCTTGTAACGAGTAGATGTTGCTTATGTTTCATTTGTGGGTTACATTCGGGAGTCTTTCACAGGATTTAGTCATCGTAGCTGACAATGCTCCATGTCACGCTCGTTTGAAAATGGTGTTAAAAATTCTTCAGCTCCGTTGTAACGTTTAAGACCCTTCAGTCCAATGTTAAACCCGATGAAAACAATCTGGTATAAAATTAAAAGTAACGTTAAAAATGCGATTCACATTCCATCTGTATTCGGTACTGGGGTTGTGGAACAATAAATACAGTATTTGGAAATAGTTGGTACTGCAACAAAAATTAAAATAGTAGGAGGTGATTGTGCACGTGCAGCTCAACTTACTACAAAGTATTACGCAACGATTTTAAATATGGAAGATGCCTAAGTTTAACTGTGTTTTAAATGAATATTATAATGATTTAGTAATGATTTCATTACAATGAGTTGCTTAACTGAATATTAAAATGATTTTTAATGACATTATTTAAATTCAATTTAAATCTTTATATTTTTTTGTAAGTAAACTATTTGTGTTTTATTTATTGTTCATTAAATTTCTCAAATGAACTTTTCACAAACAAACAAAAAAAAATGAAAAAGAAAGTTCTAACTAACCTTTATTCTACACCTTTTCAAGATGTTCAAGAGAACTTGAAAGTTGTAATTAAGAAAAGTAAGATGTAATTGAGAACTTGAAAGTTGTAATTAAGAAAAGTAAGATGTAATTGAGAACTTGAAAGTTGTAATTAAGAAAAGTAAGATGTAATTGAGAAGGTGAAAGTTGTAATTAAGAAACGTCAGATATTTTGTTTTTTTTTATCTTCGTTTCCAACAAGGCTACAAGCAACCACTATAAGAGTTGGAAGTTACTGGAAGAGAAAAGATGAAGTTTGTTGAGCAAGGTAACAATTGACAGACGACGTAAAGGATTACAAATTATATAAATCAGGAAAGCAAGATGAAGGAAGCGAATTCCAATGAACTGATGTTCGAGGAAAAAAACTAGATGAATAAGAGTTTTTGGAGCATTTAGGAACAGTCACAGAAAAAAGATGAGACTTAATTGAATGAAGAGTAACACGAGAATGAATTTTAGTAAATGGCACAAGAGACCCTAGCTCTTTAGAGCAGTGGGATGTCTTGCGGGACCAAATAGTCATATCAGTGCGCAACTCTTGGTGAAATATTTATACTCTTGCATTATTCTTACCAGAGGGCTTCCCATAAAAAAAAACTTTTCTTCTATAAATCAAAATTATTTTAAAACTATATCATAACATTGCTTATTTAACATTTATATACCATCAAACATTAATATGTTGACGCAGTTAAAACTTGATGTAGGTTTAACATGTTTTGCATAAGTCGATTTAATCAAGTTATCACTATATAGTGATAATATTATATATATATTTGTTTCATATTAATTTAAATATATACCCCATATTAGTTTAAATATATACCCCTTAATTAGATGCTAAATATATAGTTAATAATACCGAGAGAAAAAACAACAATTATAAATAAGAAATATCTTATTTTAAGAATTATCTTTAAAATAAAATCAAGCATGGATAATGCGAGCTAACTTGTTTTTACATGCCGTGTTTCGTGGTGCCAGATCTCGATTATAAAACCATATATAATACGATATTCTCATATAAACATAGTGTCTGATTAAACTTTCTTTTAAATGAAAAGCATTATCTATATGTTCATCATAAAGAAATGCAAAATTGCAATTGTTTTTTATTACTTGCATAATATTTTTTTTAGTTGATAAAAGTTTCATATGCGTTATAAAAACAGTTTCCATTTCGTGAAGTAGGTTTTGTAAAAAAAAAATCAATATTAAATAGGTTACTTTTACTTGAAAGATCTTGTCCACATTTTTGACAGAATTGAACTTTCCTTATCAAATCATTTGCAATTAATTTCAAAACCTGTTTAATTGACTGTGAAACTGAATCAGTTGAAACATTTTGTAATTCATAAAGTTGTTGTTTCTTTTTAAACAATGCAGTGGGCTGTTTAAAAATCAATTGTTCATTTGCAGAAATTTGATTCTCAAATACTATGTTGGTAATTGAGTCAATGGTAACTGCAGCTGAGAAATCTGATTCAGGGAGATAATTACTGTTAGAGTTAGATTGTTCTATTGAAAGGAGTACTAAGACATTTTTATATGTTAATTTAAACTACATTACTGCTGGTCTGTCATTCCAGCCTCCTTTGCTTTGTATTAATGCAAAAAAATTTTCTAAACAGTCCTGATTAAATTGAGCTGTGCAAACATAAAAAAATTCTCATGAAGCATCTTGTTTGCAAGACAAAGAATATAAGAAATAGTGACATCTAAACCCCAATGACTGGATATACTTTTTTGGCTGCGAGCATCAGAAAAATGCCAACTTTAATCCAAACTACTAAACCTTCAAGCTTTTGTATAAAACTACTGTCTAGAATTAAAGCAGAGCGTGTTGATTTATCTGCTTTTAGTTTATGAAAGTTCAAGATGTCAAATAAAATATCCATATTTTTAATAAAAAAGGCTGTTAACAAAATAGCTTCAGGCAATAGTTTTACAAAAGCATTTTCAGTCAAAGCAGTAGCAACTTGGCTACTAAAAAATTGTGTTGCCAATTTTACTGGTATGAATAAGAGTGATCCTGGATCTAAATGACAATTTGTTATCTTTGGCACAAATCAGTCCGACAGCATTAACCTTGTTGAAATCATAAAGTTCTTCCAGATGCTTCCAGGATAATATTTTACCATCAGACAAAATGTCATGCTTTATCAAATTGTTTCTAACATTTTTTATAAGATGTGGTGGATCAAATATTGTATAATTTTTTGTTCCTGTAGTTGGATGTGAAATTTGTTGATTTAATAATGAAAATCCTAAAAATTTGAGAGCTCTTATATTACTCGAGCTTTGATCACAAACAAGACATCTTACAGCTAAACCTGTTTTATGTAGATGAATTATAGCATTATTTACTATCCTAGCTAAATTGGTGCTTTAAAGACAGTTTCATTTCAATTGTTTCATTGTATCTAATCGCTTTTTTAGCAAAGCCATAACCTTATTGGAATACCAGACTCTAGGGTCCCAAAAGATTTTTCAAAAAACATTAAAATAGTGCTCTAGCAGGTAACGAAAAACCTTTTCAAAACATTTTGTAAGCTTTTGGACTGCGATACATGATTCTCAAAACTAAAATTTTATCTTTAACAGTCCAGTATTTTCCTTGTTTGACATGATTATTCATACGTAATTGACTTTCAAAAAACTGAAGTTGGGTGTTAATATATTCTATTGAACCATCACATTTTTTTAACATTTCATGCTTTATCTTCAGGTTTTTGAGTTTTTTTTTAGTCGAAAAATCTTAACTTGAGATGATGAATATTTATTTTTAAAAGTAGTTTTGATGGTTACATTATTTGTAATACTATTCACAACATTATTTATTTCATTTAATTCAATTTTGTCATTGATTTTTTTTTTTTTGTATTTTATCTTGTAAATGAAGTCTGTTTGTAGGCTGTTTCCTCTTTAAATTTAACTTAGAAGGTTGATTTGGAAAGTTAAAAATTGTTGGTACAGCAGTTACAAGTGCTCTTTTACTATCATTATTGGCAAGATAGTATTGGGGAGAATCAAGATGTTCACTACAAATAGTATAGTTAAGATTAAGTTCTTCACATGATTTTGTATCGAGATCTTGACGACGACAATTATGAACCCAAAGCTTGCATCTAAACAGGTTAAACCTAATTAATTTAGTGGAATTATTTACATCATCTTATGTATAAATATTTTTTGTTTCATAAAATTTAAAGTGAAAACAGTGTTTTAACAGCTTCTTTAAATTCTTGATTTACTAGTTATTCAATAAATTTGATTTGACTAATAATTACTTACCTATTTTTATCCTTTGGAAATCTTAAAAAAGGTATATTATTTCTAACATTCTTTCTACACTTGTTTACATGACTGATGGATGAGCAAAAGGCTGGCATATTTAATATTTATAGAAAAATAGAGAAAGAAAAAAAAGAAAAGAGTTTTTATAAAAAAAGCAACTTAATTCTTGAAAAGCAAAATCTAACAATATTATAATATAGAATATATTTAGTAGACAACAAAGACGTATAATAAATCTATTTTTTTTTAAATATGGTCCCGCAAGACATCCCATAATTCAATGTACGGCCAATTACACAAAAATATATGGATTTTTAGCCGAGTTGGCAGGCATTGGTTGTAACATATTCAGTAGCGTAGCGAGGTGGAGGCTAAAAGGTGAGGCGGAGGCCAAATTGCCCCGGGGGTAAAGATTTAACAGAGCGCAAAATTATTAAATTATCTTTACTTTTTCTGACATAAAAAATAAAACAATATAATATACGGTCTTAATTTTTTTCAGAGTTGATAATGCCGCCCGGCGGCAAAGTAACTTTCTGTCGAAAGGCCATTTTTTTAAAGGAGGCTGAAGCTGTTGGCGGCGACCTCTGATTCAAAAATGTTCTTTCTTCCGCCTCCAGTAGCTTCTGCCCTTCAATTGGCGGCCGCAGCCAGAGTTATTTTTTGGAGGCCGACGCCATTAGGGAGGCGGAAGCCACTGGAGGCGGAATAAAGAAAATTTTGCAGCCGCCGTCTGTTGCGGAAGAAAAGTGGAGGCGAGAATATTTATGCCGCTTATCAACATTGGTTTTTTTAACAAAAAAAAAATAATGAACTTTATGTCATAAACTTAAAAAGTATTATGTTCATATGTAAGTATATAAAACAAACAGTTCGAATTTTAAAAAAGGTTTTTTTTTTCTTTACAAAAGAACGAAACTGCAACTTAATGGTTTTTTTGTAATTAAGTTGTTTATTGCGAGATTCGTTTTATTATAAAAATCTGCATTTTATAAAATTTTTATAAAAGTATTGTAAAAGTTATTTTTTTAAATATTACTTAATTTTTAAAATTAATATAATTATATTAAATAATTATTTAATATAGAATAATAATTGTTGGATCTTACTTAAATTGAAAGTTCAATTGTAGTTGATATATTTTACTTTCATTGTATACACAGTTATAAGAAATTGATTTCTATCCATAGCCGTCTTTATTAACAGGCCTCGTAAACGCGTATATAGAGGCCTAGGGCTGGGGGCCAACAATATTCTAAAATTATTTTATTCAATTATTGCAAATGTCGTCTTTACTAATTTCAATTAAAGTACAACAATTATCTAGTTTATAGATACAAAAAATGCCTAAAAAATGTTTTGTGATGAAATGTAATGGTAATTACAATGAGGAAAATAAAGAAAAAGTTTTTCGGCTTCCTCATGAAAAAGAAGAATATACTCGTTGGGTGAATGATATACCACGAGACAATATACTTGATAGTCCAGATACAGTTGTTTGCGAAAGTATGGTGACCAACTATTTTTTGTTCAAAAAAAGTACACTTTGCAAGTATTTCATAAGTGAAAAAAAAAAGAAGAAGAAACGATAAAAACTTTAATTTCTATTAAAAACATATTTTTCTTCAGAGTAGATCTTTTTGCTAAATGAGGATGTAGCCACATAATGTAGCCACATCATTTTGCATACTAAATTTGACTGTTAAGACGGCAGATGTTTTTACTGAAAGTTGCGACTTCTCACTGCTCCCATAATCATTCCCTAGTGAAAATACCCTTTCAACAGCAGTACTAGTACCTGGACTAAATAAAAAAAATTTTTTTGTAAAAAACTTTTAAATTTTCATGTGGGATATGTTTTACTCTAAAATGCCGAAAGGTTTCTACCCATCTTTCGTCAAGTTCTATTTTCTCATCGTTCCATTTCTTCAATTTTTCTTCATTTAAATATAAATTTACTCTTCGAATTTCTTCAAAGAGAAAATTGTCATTAATAACAATATCTTTTATTTCCTTCATTACAAATTCGACTTCTGAAGAAACTTCTTTCCATTCAATTTTACTATTTAGAAGGATCCATTTAAAACAAACATTTAGAAGGATCCATTTAAAACAAACATTTAGAAGGATCCATTTGAAACAATTCAATGCTCTTAAGTTCACTATCCATTCTTCGATATATTCATAGCAAATTTTATAAAAATTTTTAACTTCTTTTAAAAATTCATTTTTTATTCCAGGATTGGAATATTCCAAAACGGTCAGTTTATGCCATAGAATTAGTGGTAAAAATCCATCATTAAATCTTGATTTATATTGTAGTATAAAATCGTTTAATATAATACAAACTTCTGGTGCTGAAATTTTATCTCCTTCAATTTTTAGGGTAATTTTATGAAACAACGACGCCTGAATGTGAATAAAATAAAGCATAGGTTCTGACATATCATTTTGAAAGAACTTCTTCACGATTGTAGCACATTTATCAAGGCTTAAAAAATATGAACGTAGTGGATCATTTAACTGCAAAAACACGTTCTAATGCTGGAGTTAAAGCAAGCCATCTGACTTTGGAATAACCAAGTAGTTTTTGTATTGAACACCAGCCTCTTCACAAAATTCTTTCAAACTTGCTACCCGTACTGTTAACCGATCGAAATATAAATATATATTTGTAATAATTACTTCCACATCCATTGACATTGAACTTGATGCTGTATTGATGGCATTTGATATAATGTGAGCATTAGAACCAACTCCCAAAATATTTCGTTTCAGAAGATCTTGTAATTTTGTGTACACATTATTGACACCGTTACGGGTGCGTCCTCCAAAATTAGTATTTGTGTTATCAGCCGAAAGCGCCAAAAAATTTTTATTCAAATTGTTGTCTGTTATAACTCGAAATAAGTGATTAGACAAAATGTTTAATGTTTCCCCTTCAATTGATTCAAAATTTAAAATCTTAATTTGAATACCGTTCTTAATATCGAAATACCTTACTAAAATTGGATAAAGTATTATTTCATTGTGATTAGATGCGTCTGATAGAATAGATACATATGATACAGAATCCAGATTTTCTGATAGCATTTTCTTGCAGTATTCATTAAATATGCTGGTTACGATAGACTCACATTTTGTTCGCGCACAAGATAATTTTTCGTCACAAAATATTTTTAATAATTTAGTAGTCCAGTCCATGCTGCGAAAACTTTGATTATGGATTATTGTGTGAAAAGCGATTTCGAGCAATTTTTTTTGGACAATAAATCAATTTGATATTTCCAACTAAGGCTTTCATCAATATAGATACCTAAAAAGTTAGTAGTTATCTCTCTTTTAATTTGAACTTTGTCAATAAAAAGTAAAGACATGATAGGAGGCAATAACTTTTTTTTGAAGTTTGATGAAAAAGTGTTCAATTTGTTTTCTCAACATTGAGTGACAACTTATTTAGTTAATTCAAGGTTCATATTTTGGAATAATGTCGTTAAGTTATTATGAGATAAAAAGAGATTAGTATCATCAGCAAAAATGACTGTCATTAAATTAGAGGCTTCAGGGAGATCGTTAATGTAAATTAAAAAGAGGATAGGTCCTAGTATAGAACCCTGAGGGATCGCACATGTTATATCTAGTAAATTGGAACGAACATTTGTATTACTATAAACAAACTGTTTACGTTACTTAAATAACTTTTAAGTATCATTAAAATATTTCCTTTAATACCGTTATACTTTAATAGAATTATGTGGTCAATCGTATCAAAGGCTTTTGATCAATGAAAACGCCTAACGTATATTTGCGATTTTTCAAAAGATTCAGAAAAATTGCGGGTAATTTGTACTATAACTTTAGTTTCAATGTGTTGGCATGAATATAAAAAATTTAGTTTGAAGTCTGACTTGGTAAACCTAAAAGGATATCACTTGGTAAATTAAAAAGCAAATGCAATTTTATAGCTACTTTACATAGTAGGGGAGAATAGGGAGAAGTGGGACACGAATTTTTTTTTCAGGGTAATTGCAATATCTTTTTTATTTGATGTATGAACTGAACCAAACTAGTCTTAACAAATAGAGCAGTGTTTGGGGCACCGAATCCGCCCCCTAAGATTGACAGAATGTTTTAATAAAGTATATATATTTTGGTTTAAGAAGAACCCTGCTATTGGGGTAAAGTGGGACAAGTGTGGGAGAAGTGGGACAAGTGTGCGGGAGAAGCTGGACATTTGGGGGAGATGTGAGACTATATAAAAACAACTCCAAATCTGGTTAAAAATTAATTTAAGCAAATTTTGATTTTAAAGTTAAGTTTAGTTTAAATAAAACGCGGCAGTGGAGTAGTAGTAGAGCGCTTGGCTTGTAAGCGAAAGGTGTGGAGTTTGACTCACAACACTTCTCTGGAAGTACCACGCTCAATTTAGTTTCTTCGCGCAGCGGGCCTTATTCGTAAAGGTTCGTGTTTCCGAGTTAAAGGGTTGAAAGAGAGTTGTAACCACAATAAAAAAATATTTTAAAATGCGTAGCCTCCTCGACCGAAGTGGCCCCCTTGGAGAAGTGAATAATAGAAAAAAAAAATATCAAATTATCAATGCTTTTTCAATAAAATTAAGATTACATTTTAAGAACTAAAATTTCTTTATTAAAAAAAGAAAAAACTTATTTTACATTTAAAATCCTAAAGTTCACTTGGAAAATGATTTCAGCTTTTGTTCTTGATGTTGTTCCAGCAAGCGGTTGAGGCAGGACTGCTTTTATATCATTAATACATAATAAGAAATGGTGTTTTTACTACAAACCTCGCAAAGAACATAATCGCTGACGCTCACATTTTGAATAACGCTAAAAGAAACAGTTTCCAGTTCTTCTTCAAACTTTAGTGAGTAAAAATTAGCAGAAACATCATTTGTTATTTTGCTGAAATCTACATCAAGGTCACTGTTCGATTTGCGTCATATGTTTTTCCTCACATTTTTGGATTTTAGAAGGACAATTTTTTTACCTTTTTTTTTTGTTTAATACTTCATCTTTTATTCTTAAAATCTCTAGTGTTGATGTGGCATCAACACTAGAGGTTTTAATCATACACTTTCCCTTTTTACGTTCACGTCTTAAAATCTTTCAAGAAGGTACCTGCAAAATATATACTCTAGTATTATGTAATTAGAGAATTTAAAAAAAACCTAAACTAAGAATACTTGGTTTAAATTACCTTTGCATTACCTCATATAATCTCAGGAGAAAATACAGTTAAGTTTTCTTTTACTACTTCATGTTGCATACCCAAACCTGAGATATCTGAAAGAATAGCACTTGTATTAATTTCTCACATGAGCCTTTGTTGCATGTTTCCTGAGGCACATCTCTATCTGTAACAACTGCTTTATGTTGCACATACAAATCTGAGATATCTGAAGGAGTAACAGTTGTAATTGACTTCTCACATGAGCCTTCACTGTATGGTTCTTGAGGCACATCACTATCAATTACAACTGATGGTAAAAAAGTATCATCCCCATATACGTGTCTATCATAAGGTCAAATTCCTGTCGCGCTAAATCCTAACATAATATTTGTTGGTGAGAAAGATTTTTCCCATGCTTGTCGAATGAGACTAACCATCTCATAAATTGTAATGGCTTGTCCTGGATTGCTAAGCATCCAGCTATTGGCAGTTGCATTAAAAAATGTTTTTATTGGACCAAAAACAGACCTATCTAAAGGTTGTGTCTTATGTAAAGTATGTGGTGGCAAAGTAATCATACAAACATGATTCTCTTTTACATATTCAAGTGACTGTAGTGAAAGGTGGCCTTTAATGATTATCCATAATCAATAAAACTTTGTGATCGCCTGTGGGGCGTGCAAACTTAACAAAATGTTTTAAAACATCTATAAATATTTCAGCATTCATGCATCCAGATTTTTTTTTTTTTTTTTTTTTTTTTAGATTATTCACCTCCCCAAGGCCCGAGGGGGGCCACTACAGTCGAGGAGGATACTCATTTTTTATTTTTTTTATTTTTTTTATTTTTTTTTATTTTTTAGTCGTTATTCGTGGTGCAACCCTCTCTCAACTCTTTAACTCCGAAACACGAACCTTGCCGAGCAAGGCCGCTGCGCGGAGAAACTAAGATTGATTGGCTAATCCAATAGAACCTTCTGGTGCTCTTTTCGTTAGTGGGTTTCTAAATAATTTTTCTGGAAAAACAATAACAGGAGGTATTGCTTCTCCAGCTGCGGAAACAATGCATCACACTGTTACTAAATCAAGATCAAAAATTTTAAATGATGTTGCTTTAGACTCTGATATACCCAGTGGGCACAGGACCTAAATAAGACGTCTTTTGAACGTTCAAAAGACATCCAAAACGTTCAAAAGACGTTTAAAAGACGTCTTTTTTACGTTTTGTCTTATTTTTTAAAAAAAAAATATTTCCTAATTCTGTCTTTTTTTAACCTACATTTTTATTAAATTCATAAATAAACCTTATATATCCATTTTTAAGAAAAAAGTGGTCTAATTGTATAGAAGTACCTTAAACAGAAAGGAAATTCCCATAAAACTTATGTCATCTTTGCAATGACATCGTAAATGGAGGAAGTGTTTGTTTAACGGTGAAAAGTGAAAAAAAAAAAGTTTTATGAAGAAAAAATAAATCAAAAAACATTTCGGTAATAAAAGTTCAAAAAATAAGTGTATAAACAAGAATAAAGAATTTAAATAAATATTTAATTAATAAAATTGAAATAAAATAATCTAAAAAAATGTTTTAGAAATACAAATGAATATAAAATTATACAAATAAGTACTTTCAGAGTACGGGATTTGAAAAGAGTACGGTTTGTGAAAAAAGAGTACAAAACTCAGTAAATGAGTATAGTTGGTCACCTTAACGAAGGGCACTTTCTATCTGGATATCCAGCAGTTACCAAATTTGGCCATAAATGGCCTCGTGATCCTCCATTAGATTTTACATGTATCAAACCTAGTTTAATACCTACTCCTCCAAGTCCATTAAGAACAACTTTTAAAGCGTCTTCATCTGTCCGTAACATTATGCCCGACGAACTTGATATATTTTTAGCTAATAATAAAATTACATCCTTTAGCTCATAACATCAGAAGTAAAAAAATAAAGAAATTGATTTTGGTAGAGTTAATGTAACTTGGTATTTAGCTTGGTAATTAGCTGGTGAAAAGTTACTGATCATTCAGTCAACAGATTTTGAAAAAAACTCTTCAATTGTTAAATTCGTGCTTAAAATCAAGAATGATCTTACTTTTGAGAGATACTTTTGTGGGATTAAACATAAAATTGAATCTCTATCTAAAAACACGATTTTCATAATTGGTTCTTGCTCAAAATTACAAGAAGCTATTAATTTTTTTAAATAACTTAACAAAATCCAATAAAATAGTAAATCTTTTGCAACACATCTGTGATATGAGTTTTATTACTGTTGGAAAAAAAAATACACCACAGAAACTATTGTTCAAGTATTTGAATAATAAGGAAATTTCAAGATCATTATATGGAAGATTAAGGGAAGATTATGAACTTCCAAGTATTTCTCTCCTAACAAAGCTAACTTCAAAACTGGATTCTGCAATGGATGATACAGAGTTTTTAAACTCAGTTTTTTCTAAACTTGAAAATGAATTGCAAAAAATGTGTTTGCTATTGATTGACGAAGTATACATCAAATCATCTCTTACTTAACATGCTGGCTCAATCTTTGGAAAAGCAGTAATTAAGTCAGACTCTTTAGCAACTACTGTTTTAAGTTTTATGTTAGTTTCACTTTATGGAGGACCACAATATCTTTGCAGAATTTTACCTGTGTGTGAGCTTGATTCTAAATTTCTGATTGAACATACTCAATTTGTTTTAGAGGGAATAAAGAGCGCTGGAGGGATACCGGTTGCCATAATATATGATAATAATTGTGTAAATCAAGTACTATTTAAAATGTTTGAGTGTGTTGATCCATGGTTGATCAAAAATAATATGCTTTTTTTATATGACTTTGTGCATCTACTTAAATCTGTTCGTAATAACTAGATTACCGAAAAAACCCAAAAGTTATGTTATGAATATAATTGGGAAACTAAATATGCATGTTGGTCTAATATCTAAAGTTTGTTCAGACTCAAAGAAAATAATATTGTAAAATTGTCTAAACTTACAAGTGTGTCTGTTGTACCGAAACCTATTGAATTACAAAAGGTGTCTACAAGTCTTTTGTGATAAGACTGTAACTGCTTTAAAATCTAACAATAATATAAATGAAGCATATGACACCATAACTTTTATTGAAATACTTTTTAAGTTCTGGAAAATTGTCAATACAAAAGGACTGTATGCTGATATTCGATATAAAGATCCAGATAGAGCAGTTATATCAACTTCAGAAGATTCATCTAGACTATCATTTTTACTCAGTCTTGCAACAATGGCAGAACAAATGACTAGCAAACAAGGCAGCAGACAATATCAGATCACCAGAGATACAGGTGCAGCCTTAGCTCATATGCGTCGTGGTTTAGTAGCCCTTACAAAGTTTTTGTTGCAGAAATCTCTTAATTATGTAATACTGGGAAAATTAACAACTGATCCACTAGAAAAAATGTTTGGAAAACTCCGACAAGGATCCTGGAAGCACATATTTGATTAATGTGCAACAACTCATTGAAAAAGTATGAATTCAACGAGCAAAACTAAGTCTCAATATCGACATAGACATTAATTTTTTCTCTGCAGAAAGTGGGCATATCCAGAAATATGGATATTTTCTTAGCCGTAATGCTATTGATATATTTGATAATTTGCCTGAGCTAGAAAAGAGTGTGCAAATAGATACAAAAGCACGATTAGTATATATAGCTGGATATATTGTGCGAAATGAAGTTGAAGAGCAAGAAGAAGGTAAATTTTATTATGAGGAATTCAGCGATTATACTGCTAAAATAAATCGTAGAGGTTTGAAAATACCAAATGATAATGTTTGTCAGTGGGCCATATTTTCTTATATTTTGTTTTGTAAAATTGTTCATAATGTCTGCCAAAAGTCACTCTGAAATATTTTAATGTTAATATCAGAGTCTTTAATATGGAAATTTTATTATGGAAAAAAACATGCTACTTCACTTTCAAACATTTTTTTAAAAAAACTATGTTAATTTATATGCACCAAGGTCATCTAAAGAGTCGCAACAAAAGATCTTAAAGCTTTCAAAGTAAACCTATTATGTGTGTTTTTTACTTATGAAAACTTTACAACTCTAAGTTACTTATATTTTCTGTTTGTTTAGTGATTTTGGTAAAAAATTTAGTATTTTAATCTATATCTGAAATATTTTAAAAACTTTGTTGCAAATTATGTTGTTACTAAATATGTTCAATTTACGGTTTTTTTGAAACTTCAATTTATGGCATTTTTAAATATACTATAAAATATTTTTTTTTGTATCCTCTGATCGTGTGATTTTGTGAAAGATTTTGCATTTTATAGCTGAGGAAAGTTTTGTTTTTATACACAAAGTTTTATAGCTAAGGAATGTTTTTTTTTATCTTTGTAGGAAGCTTGTTATGAATAAATAGGTTTTAATTATTAAGTAAAATAAATAGATTAGCTATAGTTCACTCACACAAAATGGAAACGCTTTTTTACAAGCAAATGTTCATGCTACACATAACTTTTTCTTAGTTGTTGTTGTTTTTATTAGCCACCAGGCTCCGATTTACGCATTTACGAGGCTTGTTAGTATAGACGGCCATGTTTCTATCTATTTCTTATGACTACGTTATTTATTACAGGGTTATGCGGAAATATAAATTAAATTATGCGGAAATATAAACAAGTTTATGCGGAAATATAAATTATATTAGGGATCGTCCATAAACTACGTAACGCAAACTTTCACGATGAACAAAACTAAAAAGATGAAAAGTTTTACCTCGCAGAGTTTTAACTTGAATAAAAATTAAATTAGCTCATTAAGTTTAATAAAAATCGCCGGGTCAAAGAGCTTAATATCTCCTACTTCTGTTTTTTAAATAGATTTTGCGTTGCGTAATTTATGGACGATCCATTAGACGTAAAAAAAAAACTTTTTTAAAATAAATATTTTTATACAATAATATACATTTCTTAATGTAAATATAAATAATTTCATACATTATTTCCGTTTAAGTCATATTTATTTGTTTAGCTTCTTATTTTAATTTCATATTTTCTTACTTATATTTTTTTATTTTAGCTTATATTTCAGCATAAAAAAGTTTGTATTTCTGGATTTCTGGATTTCCAACAACAATTCGCCAATTTACTTATACTCTCTAGATGCTGAAAAAGCTTTAGACAGTTGCAACCGGAATCTTCTCCTTGATAAACTTTACTTTGATAAAAACCTACCTCTTCAAATAGTTAACACTGTATCTTCTTTATATCACAACAGTCCTTGTATAAAATATACACCCAAAATTGCTTAAAACTATAAAAAATGATATCTTTTAGGTACTTCTATACATTGAAACTTCACTGGTGTTGTTGCTAACGCTGACGACATCATTCTGCTTAGCTCTACTCTATCTTGTCTTGAAAAGCTTATAACAACGTGTAACTTTTACAACAACTTAAACGGCATAAAGCTCAATGCTGTCAAAACAGAACTTTTGTTCTCCGGAAAACGAAAAGTAACTAATTGCAAGATAACCCTAGACAATTTTGCCACACTAAATAGATCAAATATTCATAAAAGGGATCAAACTTTCGAACAACAGTGCAAACTCTGATTCCATCTGTTATTCGATTCGCTCATTCATCTTCAATTATCTAGTTATAAAAATCTTTAGCAGTTCCAACGCTAACGCATGGTCTGGAACTCTGTAAAAATAGAGAGTCAACAATGCAAAGACTTGATAAAATTGGAAGAAATGCAGTCAAGTCTTCTTTTAATGTATCCAAGTATAGCAAAAACTATATAAACTCTTTATTTAAAGTTCGGCAGATATCAACGTACATAAAACAAAATAAAATAAACCTATTTATCAGTCTATTAAATAATAAAATAACTTTTGAAATCATCAATTCCCAAAAGATATAATATATTATTTCAAAACACAAGACTTATTAGCACTGGATCCAACCTATACAAGAAAAACTCCCTAATGGAAATAAATGGGCGCAATATTTATTTTTGGCCCCGGGCGCAAAATTCCTCGCTACGCCACTGAACATTCTTTTAATTTCAAATTTTAGTGAAATATGTTTATAGTTGATATTATACTTTATTAAAAATGGATGCATGTAGTTTTCTTTTCAGAATAACGGAAAATTAATATTAGTTTTATAAAATTTGCAAAATATTTTTAGCTCCCCTCCCCCCCCCCCTACACTTTTATTCCTTTCCGCCACCCCTGTATATATATATATATATATATATATATATATATATATATATATATATATATATATATATATATATATATATATATATATATATATATGTATATAATATATATATATATATAAATTTAGAGATAATTTTTTAGTCAATTGAAATTGAATATAATTAACAGTTCTTTGGCGTGCACAGATTAGCAAAAAGGTCAAAACGAAAGGTCATTTTGACCTTTTTCTGTTTTTTCTGTTGAGAAAAATCTAATCGTAGAAACGGACCTCAGCGATTCAACTGTGTTGTTCTATTTGTGGTGCAACTCCAAGTGAAATGAATAATCTTAATGCTATTTATGAGAAAAGCGACGCACTTAGTAAATCTAGGCTTTTCCTATGGAGTACCTACTTTCCATGCATGGGTCAGATGTATTGAGTGTAAGATGCGGATTTCTCCATACTTTATATGAAACTGATTTTGAGATATGGCATATTAGGGAGATATGATCAGGGGAGAATAAAATAAATAGAAGTTAAAGGAGTATAAAGTACTTGTTTAGAGAGGATTAACGGAGAAGATTGTTTTGGTAGTGGATGTTTCTAGATCTGGCGGATCTTTTTTTAAATTAACCTTTCCTTATGACTTTTATAGTTTAAATTAAAAGATAAAAGAGCTGTAAAATATTTTCAAGTATAAATATGTGCAGTAGTGGGCTACCATTCCATCAAAGGTTTCTCCGTGTCTGAAAGTTAAGGTTGGAGCCTGTTTTATAACAATGTGTGCAATGTGTGCATAATTTTCACATTGAACTTTACATTTAAGTTATATGATCCATCTTTATTACAGTAGTGTACATGTTTAACAAGAAATGACTTAAGCATATCACGTACTTTAGTTAATGTATTATCGGGAAATGAATTTTACCAAGATCCTATAGGTTTACTTCTGTGATATATGGCTGCTCACTTATTTTTTAGGAAACACATAAAAGTTTAGCCTACTACATAAAATTTCTATGCATACTGCTAAAAAGCTTTCTAGCACTTTTTTTTTCTCACACCTATTTTAATCTGATAAGTGAGGTAAAACTCTCTTTTATTAGGTTCTTCAGATTTAAGCCATTATCTATATATTTTCTTCTTTTCAATTAAATGTCTGCAAGTATGTGTCTTATGGATTTTTACTATCAAATTTGTTAACAAGCTTCATAGAATTTTTGTATAACATCTCAAAATATAAGTTAAGTTTAGTTTTTTAGTAAATTAAAATAACAAGATAAAACTAAAAACACTGGTCTTAATAACACTTTGTAAACTTCTATTAAACGCGTTTGATTATGAAGATCTTTTTGTAGATATACTGTTTCATTTACCTCTTACATGTATCGATCTAACACAAATTGTCTAAAACCTTTATTAAAAATTTAAAAAGAAACCAAATAAAAACGTTTCAAAATCGAATAAATTTAAAAACGGAATATTTCAGTGCAAAGAAATTATTTTTAGTTTTTATTCGTATTTTAAAAGAGCTTGAAATAAAATTATTTCTAAAATTATGGCAGTATTAATTTTTTATCTCTTTGGATAATTTTTGTCGTATCAGCTATTGTTATTAGATATTGGGTAGACATTAGGGGGTTAGTTTAATGGAAATATTTTCGGTGCTTCCTTAAGTATCATAAAACATGAGTGCCAATTTTTAGTTTAACATGATTTTTGTCTGGATTTTAGTTTATATCCAATTCAACAACCGGACTTTATAGTTCGGACTATATAGCATATATATGCTATATAGTCCAATATAATATTGCTGGTTTAATACAAAATTAAGTTAAAGTCTCTCCTTTGCCATGGTATTTAACAATAATTTTTAATTTCAATGATCATATCTTTTACGAGTTCTAACGGTATGCGTTATGTATATTTGCTACTAATTTAAAAAAAAAAAAGTAATATTAAAATAAAGCAAGAACTGCGAATTTTTATAGATTTTGTTTGTATGTATGTATTTCGCCATAAAGAATTATTTTACAAATTAGACTTTTACAAAATGTATAAACACGGCTGGGGCAAGAAGAAGACAAATTCAGTCTTATCGCCAAGCCCCTTCAAAACAAGAATATAAATAACAAAAAAGTATTACTGTTATCACAATGTATAAAATGCATAAAATGCAAATATAAAAAATACTTTTTACACACATAATTTTATTTCTTTTCAAACTTTTATTTATTAAGATTTTGAATTTAAAAATAAATAAAAATGAGATAAAACATGAACATCAAAGAAAGGTAAAGATTCAGATTAAAATCAAAAATAAATATGATCAAAAATAAAGTAAATAACAAGTAAATAAAACGATTGATTACTCCTATTTAAAAGTTTCAGAAGAAGTCTTGTTCATTGTCAATTATCAAAAGTTTTATTTTTTATTTTATTTTTAAATTGATCAAGGGAAGGAATTTTTTTTAACTCATTATCCAATAATGTGTTCCATAATTTAGGTCCTCTGATTGCAATCGAGAACTTAGTAGCAGAATAATATGCTTTTGGTTGAATATAATTGTTATTTGAAAACCTTGTTGGGTATAAATGATTTATTTTTTCAAAAAATGAGTTAAATAAAATGGGTGCCATTTTATTGTCTACTTTGAACATAAATATAAGAATATGATATAAATTAAGTTGAAATACGTTGAGTATTTTGAATTTATTAAAAAGAAATTTAGTGTGCGAGAAGCGATCCACATTTCCAATTAAATTTGTTTAATTAAAAGCTTTTTATTTTTAGATACGTTAGTGCTGCACCAAGCATCGTTAGCGTAATTTAGATAGCAATGAATAAAAGAAAAATAAATAAATTTCAAACAAGTTTGGTTTAACAACTGTTTTGCTTTATATAAGAGGCCTATATTTTTTGAAATTTTATTATGGATTATACGTATGTGCTCTTTCCACGTTACATTTTCATCTAAAACTACACCTAGAAACAACAAAGAACTCTCTCTTTTGACATAAGAGTTATTAATAAAAAGCTCAGGAAGTTTTAAGGGAATGTTATCTTTATCATGAAGACGATGGAAGAAAGTATATTTTGTTTTTTTAATACTTACGGACAATTTATTCGATATAAACCATTCGCTTAGTTTCTCAAGCTCTTTGTTCATTGTTGCAAATAAAATATTAATATCTTTATTAAAATAAATTACATTAGTATCGTCGGCAAATAAAATTGAGTTTAAGATATGGGAAAATTTACTCAAGTCATTTATATAAATGAGAAACAAAAGCGGTCCTAAAATTGATCCTTGGGGGACTCCGCAATTAATTGTCTTTAAATCTGTTTTTTCGCCATCATATAAAATGCATTGATTTCTATTCTTCAAATAACTCTTAAACCAATCTAAGTTAGAATTTTTGATACCATAATTTTCAAGTTTATATAGGAGAATATTATGATCTACGGTATCAAACGCTTTGCTTAGATCAATAAAGACACCTAAAGTAAATTTTTGTTCATCAAAAACTTTAAATATTTCTTGTACAAGATTAATTATTGCATGATCGGTCGAATGACCGGATTTAAAACCAAATTGTTTATTGTAAAGAATATTATTTACATTTAAGAAGGAATAAAGTCTATTATGCATTACACGCTCCAAAATCTTGGAAAAACAATTAAGAACTAAGATCGGTCTGTAGTTGAAAACATCAGAAGGATCATCAACATCAGAAAAGATGTTTTAAAAATTGGTGTAAACTTTGCACTTTTTAGTTTTTCAGGAAAAACTCCATGTTTTAAAGATAAATTAAAAATATGTAAAAGTGGTATTGTTATATATTTTAGTTAATTAATAACGACAATACTGATGACATCATCTAAACCTGAACTTTTGTTAGGTTTTAACATAGATACTGAATTCATTAATTCTTCCTTCGTAAGTTCATGATTAGACATAACAGTGTTATTTGATGTCAAATATGATTTAAAGCATATTTTAGATGGTTCAATTTTACCGGCTAAACTTTTACCAACATTAACAAAAAAGTTGTTAAGCGTTTCTGCTACCATAGATTTATCAACAACTAATTTATTATTGAATTTCAAATTTTTTGGCAGAGCATTTCTGTCTAGATTTTTCTTGCCAATTACTTCCTTAATAATGCGCCATTGTGTTTAGTGAACCATTATTTTTTATTATTTGATCTGAATAGTAATTAGTTTTTGAACGTCTCAAAATTAACTCAAATAAACGTTTATAATTTTTATAGTTAGTTTCATTTTCTTGTGTTCTTTTTTTAAGATATTTACACTATAATCGCTGTTCTATTTTTGAAGATTTAACAATTCCCTTTGTTATCCAAGGGCTTAAAAGGCTTTTTTCTTTTATTAATTTTGTAACTTTGGGAAATGCTTTATTATAATATTTAAGAAATTTAGCTAAGAAGATATCATAGGCTTCATTAGCATTTAAATTTAATAGAGTTTCGTCCCATTTTTCAAATGATATAATATCATGAAAAGATTTAATGGAGGTATCGTTTATTAGTCGTTGTATTACTTTCCTTTTGTGAGAATAAGACTTATTGCATTTATTTGAAATAATAAAAATCGGAAAGTGATCCGAAATATCCGTTTTAAATATTCCTGTTTTTATTTTTGATGTAAGAAATTCATCGGTAAAAATTTGATCTATTGATGTCACACTAGCCTTAATTACACGCGTGGGTTTATTGATTAATGGCATGTAACCAGATTGAAAAAAGACGTTATAGAAATTATTAATGTGCTTATTACCGTCGTAGTCAAAAATGTTGAGGTTAATGTCTCCGATAAAATACACACTTTTATTTAAACTTGATTTTTTTTAATTATTTTCTTAATGTGGTCTTTAAATGCATTAATTTTTCCTGTAGGCGGCCTATATAGTACATGTACAATAATATTTCTTGAGGTTTTGCTAACGATTTCCACGCATAATGATTCGTAGTCATTAGTGGTCATTATATATAAAATACATTTAATAATTATAAAAGTATATTTAAAGTCAGTTTCCACTCATCCTTTTCCCGCGAATGGGAAAAATAATTACATGAGCATGAGTAGTGTAAATTTTAATTTTTCTAAAGCAAAACTATTTTTTCTGAAGCAAAAATATTTCCTTTTCCCGTTAAAAAAAAGGTGAGTGGAAACTGGCCTTAATTCGATGAAAAGATTGTGCGGCCGTGGCGCAGTGGTTAGAGCGCTTGCCTTAGAAGCAGGAGATCCAGATTCGATACGAACTCTGGACATATATTTGCGTCACGGTAAGGAAGGAGGCGTGAACTTCCTAGTTAAATGCACTTCCGAGATGCTCTGTGACAAGACCGTTAGGTCTTCTTGGGGGCACCTAAATAACAAAACAAATAAAAAAATAAAAAAGATTTGACTTCAAATAAGTTTATCAAGAGTAAGTTGAACTTTTGCATAAGTTCTTCTAAGTTTAAACTTTTTTTTTCTTTCTAAATTTAAACTTTTTAATGATTTTTTGTCCCATATCGTAATGAGGCAAGATCTTTCATCAAAATAATAATAATTAACTTGAGATTTTACAATTGCAATGTAAAGAAAAACGGCGTCTACTAATTGAACTTTATCAACAAATGTTTCTTTCTTTTTGAACTTGATGTTTATAGAAGGTTGTTGTTTTATTTTTTAAGAAAGTTTTATTAACATGATTTTTACCTCAGATAAACTTTGGAAATTTATCAACATTTGTTGAGATGTGTGTGATTAGTGGCAGTAGACAACCCTGGATTAAAGGTAGAACCATCAGTCGAAAAAAAAAGACAAGTAGTAATCTTCATAAAAGATAAAATATAAATATAAGTAATTTACAAAAGTTTAAATACTTTAAGTTAACTCTAAAAATAAGAACATAAAAATATAAGACGTTAGGAACATAAAAAAACGAATATGCAGTTTTGATATATTCTATCTCTACGTAAATTTTGTAGTTTGTATAATTTATTTTTCAGACCTGTGTTGACAATCTTCTGTTATGATCCTAGATGATTTGTTCAAGCTCTTGTTAAAATCCTCTTTAGAATGAAGACATTTCTTAAAATCATCATTTGTAAAATGACTGAATTCTATTTTTTTATATGTGCACGAAGTACTTCGATGCCGTGTACAATTCGAATAACACTGATAGATATTTAAGCTATTCCTTGCGAGTAACGCATAGTTTTGTGTATAAAATTTATTACTGCAGATGCTGGCTGGTCTGGGTCAAGTTCTGCACACATAAGGCATTCATTTTCTTGAGGCTTAGCTGGTTTTCGTACAACAATACCAAATGTCCTAAAATTATATATAAAATACATTTAATAATTATAAAAATATATTTAAAATCACTTAGCCTTAGTTACTATAATAATATTTTTAACAAATAAGATTAGAGAAAAAAAACTCGAAAAATTTTATTTAATAAAAAATAATTTAAAGTTGTTAAACGTATCAAATAGATATTTAATTATTTTTAAAAAGTATTTATTTATGTTTAATCACATAAATAAATACTTTTTATGCAAATGTTTCATATTTAAAAGTAAAAAAATTGATTAAATTTATTAAGCAAAAAAATAAATAAATAATAAAGCAAAAAAAAAAAACTCACCGAACTTCTTTATCGCAATTAGGAACAATTGCTTTAAGACTAAATAAGCGGTCTTTAGGATCGACTCCGCAGTGCAAGACATGTTCCATTGGGTAATGACGACGAAAGAATAATCTGTAAATATTATGTTTACTATATGTGTTTATTCTTGTACATTTTGTTGAGTTTGTTTAATTAATAATGAATTAATACAAATATACCAATGCTATATAATTTTAAAAGTAAACACGATATTTTTTGGAATTTGGAATAAGGTAAAAAGTTAGGATTCTGAAGAGCTTTTAAATTCGAATTTAAAATAAATAGATATTTTAAATATCAGAAGAAAAGATGGATGAGAGATGGAAGAGTTGGAGAAGTTGGGTGTGCGAATTACTATAACCATCGGTGCAGTAAAGAGCTACACGACAAACACACAAAAAATTTAAGAAACTCTTATCTCATATAAAAAAACTTAAAAAACCCTCCCATATCCGTTCTTTCTAACTATGGTTTACATGTAAATAAATTGAAATGCAAATTCCTTACTTTCTGTTATTATCAGTAAGTGTAATGCCTTGTTGATTGACCTTGATGTTAACGATGGTAGATTTTAAATTGACACCGGCAGCAATAATTTTATTCATAGAATATTGTACAGCACCGTCACCTGTCAGGGATTCTACATTAACTATACCTAGGTATACTAGGTTACATGCTGCTCCCTTTATTAGGAGTTGTGATTCTGTTATTGTAGATGTGTGTGTATTGTAACCATCAACAGAATCTTAAACGAGAAAAAAAGCTGTTAAATATAGTTTATGATAACTTATATAAAAAAAAAAATGGAATGAAAAATTTACCTGATTCTTCATTTATGACCAAGGTGATTGGTAATGCCATTTTAGTTAAAGTGTGTTGATATATCAGAGCAACTAAACTTGGGAAAGCTGGCTCGTTTGTGCTACCTTTTAAACGAACTCCTTTTTTGCAAGGTTCAATTAAAAAATGCCGAACAAGTTCGTTGTTCATATCTAGTTTGCCTGAAATAAAGATTTAAATAACGCGTTAAAAAAAGTTTGTCTGTAAAATATGTTTAAAAAGTTTTTAAGCTAATTTAAGTATAAATACTAGTTTAGATTTATGTACCCAGTTTGTGTCCAGTTTCAAGCAGTTTGTACCTAGTTTTAACCAGTTTGTACCCAGTTTTAACCAGTTTGTGCTTGGTTCAAATCTTTTTACTAATTATATTCTAAATACTTCTACTACAAAATACGTTGCTAACGTTTTGCAAGACGTATGTCAATAATAAGTTTTTACAATGGAATTTTTTTTATATCTGTATTCAAAAATTATAGACAAAAGCTTTGTAAAGTTGCTTAATTTTGACAAAGTTATCTTTTTTACTTCGATCTAAAGTTCTTTTTATATGAAGAAATATGAAGTACACTTATTTTAGCTAACTTGCTGAGGAATAGATTTAAAATGAAATAAGTCTCTCATAGTTTTGCCGAGACACTAGCGCTTAAATAACTAAGACTCGCAGCCTCACGGTTGATCTAAAATTCTCACAGTAAATTATAAAAGCGTTCAAAAAATTTTTTTTATCATTTAATATCAATGTTTCAGCCGTTAAGAAAGTACTGATGAACAATTAATGCATCCGGTTTGATAACTTACGTCTCCGGTTTAATAATTTACGTCTCCAGTTTGATTATTAGTAAAGCATCATATATTTTAGATACATAGCGCCGACGTATAAATCTCCGTTTTAATCTATTGCTAAGATTAATAAAATCCGGTTTAGATCATCAAAATTAAAAAAATTGAAAAAAAGTAGCTTACTAAGACGAATCTAAATTTAATTATTTTTAGAAGTGACTGTAGGCAAAATATACAATGGTCATTTGGCACGAGAAATGACGTTTGGTACCTGACTCCAAATGAAAGAGAAAGTTTGATTGTTAGGGAATTTTCTTTGCACAAGAAGTCTGTTGATTGGTTGAGATCATCGAAAAAATGAGCGCTTCTTTTTTCAAGAATACAAGACAATTTGATTTCGTATCTTAAAAAAGCAATTCAGCAGAAATGAATATTTCTGCAGAATAATAAACCCCAAATACACATCCAAGTTGTTAAAACTGTAGGTTTTTGATTGGTGGTAGAGCACAAAAAAGATACTTTTCATGAAAGATTAAAAAAATAGTTTTAAAAATATGCAGAAATGCTTCACTAAGAGAAATGACATGCTTTTTGCAAAAAAAAAAATTTGAAAAACTTTACCAAAAACCCATAATGGCGCAAAAACAGTGTAAATAAAGATCTAATTCTTATGTTTACAAAACACGTTAACTTGAGTTAGACTTAAGAACCATTAATCAAACTTTGCAGATCTGTTAATGAACTTATTTTACTCCATTTAACAGATAGAATTTTAATTAGTCCTTTTATAAGTAAAGATATGACCTATTTTTTAAGATAAGTTAAATTTAGTACGATTTACAAGCAGTTTAAAGAAGTTAAAACTAAAAATAATGAGTTTTAAAAATAATTAAATAATATCTATCTGTCAAATGAATTATAATGTTGTTAGGAATATGTCCTGAAAATTTCAGAACAAAAGCTTTATTCAATCAGAAAAAATCATGTTTTGAAATCTTGATAAAATATGAAAAATTCAACTTGCAGAAAAAACAAAAATAAGTACAAAATAAAGAAAAAATCACATTTAAACAGTAAAATCATGTTAAAATCCTCCTGAAACATATGAGTCTTGAGGTTTACTTTAAGATTTATACTAAATCCTTTTTTTAAGGCTCTCAGTTTTTTTCTCTGTTTCTTTACCGTAATAGTAGTCTTACGTTTCATTTGTTTTACTCTTACATTGTCTGCTAAACTTGTTGTCAATTGTGTAACATTTCTTTGTATATCAAAATGCTGTAATACTTTAAATACACCATTTCTACCATCATTGAAATGTAAAATGGCAGAGCTTACACCCATTTCCACAACATCTTTACTAACAAATGTGATTTTAGGTACCTTGGACCATATGAGTGAGTTAAGCACTTCATTTGAATTTTGTGTTTGACCATGCAGACATTTCAACAGTAAGTCATCTTTCTGTAAGTCCATAAAAATAGGTGTAATGAGATTTTTGATTGCTAGAGGAATAGATATATTTGGTTTGTAAGTTATACTTAGAGTCCAATATTTGCACCAAGATGAAACATTTCGTGGACAAAACTGATGTCATTCAGGATTTGGAATATCTGTAAAATGAAAAACTATTGCAAAAACAGCTTTCTTCATTGCATACAGATTATCAAGATTATTTCTAATGGCACAACCAAAATAGTTCTGCATTGAGTTAGTGCAACTTTCAGTAAGTTTCCCTTTTCCTGAGAGGGGTGTTTTAGTGTCTTTATGACACTTAACAATGTTATGCAATCGAGCACCTAATCGTTTTTGGACATGAGCAATACACTCCAACTTTATTGGCATTATATCATATTCAGTATATGGGTTGGCTTTTACTACATCCATAAAAGAACTTGTATCACCATCTCCTAAGTATTCCTTATAAATAAGAGTGCTCTTTTAAACAGAACGCTTAAAAATATCAACTGCTCCAGCTGATTCCATTGCACCTGATGACCCATTATGGTTAATTTGGCAGAAATGGTTAATTTTCCAATGATTACAATCAGCTGTATTTTCTTTTTCTATCCACATTCTGCAACCATAGCAATATTTTGATTTTATTTCTATATCAACACATTTGTCTCCTGCTATAGCAGAGATTACCCCATGTTAAGATGAATGACCACGCTTTTGCCATGATCCATCAATTGATATCTGAACACACGGAATAGCTTCGACAGTTTCAATATGAGGAGCTTCAATTGCTGCTGTTTGCATGCTATCTGCGGCAGCATTCTTATAAGCTTTCATGACCTTTTTAATGATACGATAAAATCCATTTTTTGACAAACATTTAAAGTTCATTAAAAATGCAAATGTGCTTATTGATAAAAAACCACAGCCAATTTCACGGAAAGCTATTACAGAACGTACATTTACCTCGTATGTATTTCGACCTTTAGTTTCCTCTTTCTTCCTTATCTCTGGGGAAGTATTAATTATTTTATTCCATGAACAATTATCACAGTTTATTGTTAGAACATGAGAGAATCCTTGTCTTTTTAAAATATCATCTTTTACAACAGTGTTGCAAAAACATTCTGGACATACAAGAGTTTGCAAAATGCTTTTGAGTAGGTAAAAATGCACAATAATAAAATAATCTTCTATTTGTGGAAAAGAATTAGTAGAAAATTCAGTTATTGTTTTTGAAGAAAGTTTTCTTTCACTTGAGCATATAGATTTGATACAAGAATCTTCAAAAACATTAACATTCTTTGGAACAATGCCATTCCATGCTCTCTTTTTTCTTCTGCTAATATTTTGTTTATTTGTTTTTTTAGAGTTCACTATATTTCTTATTTGATTTTTATGATAGATCTTATAACTTATTACTAATTAACAATAAATCTCTAATATAATACTAACAACGATAGGGTCTAATACAACAATAACAATATGAATCTTTAAATCGTGCTACAGCAAAATTCTCAAAATTCAAATTTCTTTAAAAGCAAAGTTGATTAATAAACAATTACAAGCATGATAGACACAACAAAAAGACAAATTAGCTTGCAATTTTGCTCAACGTATATAATAAACGAGGGTATGTTTGTGGTTGCTACGGCGTTGCTAAGGTAAATAATTTTGCAAATGTAGATTTTTAACACATTTTTAAGAATAGTTTTAGTTCCATACTTACATCAAAAGAAAGAGGATAAAATTTTGAATAAGATTTAATATAAAATTTTTAAAATAAAATTTTTTAGAATTGAATTAAAATTTTTTTTTTTTCTTTCATATTTTGATCAAAAATTTGTACTTTAATTGTGCTCTACCACCTTAAAATTAAGAAATTTAAGCTGGCTATCTTAATCACTGAACTTATAACCAATAGAAAAATTATCAGAAACGCTAGGTTGTCATATTTGAAGGCATACATATTCAAACAAAGCTGCATTATTCAAATCATTTAAGGAAGAATGAGATAAAATTTCATATGCTTGTATTAATTAAATAATTAAGTCAATGCCATATCGTTGCGTGATTGTTATTGGTAAAACAGGTATGGTTACTAAATATTAAGATAAAAATACAATTTGAAGTCTATCATAGAACATGTGAATATATATATTTTTTTGTAGCATTAAATGGCCAGAAACTTTTACTCGTGTAAGTATAAAATTTTAACAGTAAATACATTTAAAATAAAAATAAAATTGTTTTATTGGATTCTTTTGTTCCCTATACCTCATACTAACATCTCATAATGATTAAAACTATTTGTTTATATTTTTGAAAATAAAATAGAGTTGTATGTATATATGATGGTATATTAGGCTAGTGTATGTATGATGGTATATTAGGCTAGTGTATGTATGATGGTATATTAGGGTAGCGTATGTATGATGGCATATTAGGCTAGTGTATGTATGATGGTATATTAGGGTAGTGTATGTATGATGGTATATTAGGGTAGTGTATGCATGAATGTATATTAGAGTAACGTGAAATTTTTTTTTTTTTTTTGAATTTTATTTTACAAGGGTGGAGTGAAATTTTATATTTATCACTAGTATTCAATTTACGCCACTATACTATATTCACAATTTTAATTATATTTTAAAAAAATATACAGTGGAAGAAACAATGATACTTTGTCACTGTGTGTTTTATTAAACATAATAAGTTTTATGATTTCATAAATTTTATGAATTATCATCTGCATGCGATTTCAGTCGCATGTATAATTAATTTGTAATAAAATTTTAAATGCAAAAAAATTTGTTACCTGCGTTTTCTGTTCCCAACTTTAAATCACTCGCAATTATTCTCTATCACTCGTTATCATTCTCAATCACTCGCTTTCAAGAGGCAAAAGAACGCATACGCTATCCTGCATTTTGAAAAAAGTTTCACATCATTTTAGAAAATAATCTAAAATAATTATTGCTAAGTAGGATATTTAAAGTTGGAAACTATAACCAAGTAACCTGTTTGAAAACAAAGTCGAGTAAGCAGCGTAGGGTAAAACGTTATATTTAAACAATACGCAAACAGTTAATGATGTCGTATCAACGTGCATTATGATTTATATAAAGAAAGCTTTAGAAAACATTTTTGTTTTAAAGGATTCAAATTAAAAACAAAGAAAATATATGAAAATATAGTATAATTAATAGTTATTAACTTAATAATCAATGTTAATTGGCAACTGAGTTTTTTTTCTAAATTTACAATTTTTTGTTTTATTTAACTGCAAGGTGATCCGGAAAAATGTGAACTGCATAATAAACAAGTTGTCTAATTAGTAAAACTCATTTTTAACCCGGTAAAATACTTTCTTTACCGGTAAAATACTTTCTTTACCGGTAAAATACTTTCTTTACCAGTAAAATACTTTCTTTACAGGCAAAATACTTTCTTTACTAGTAAAGCACACTCTTGCCATTTTCAGAATATATTTATGACTCCAGCCTGCCTTAAAGAAAATCTTCAGTTAGCATATGTACGTTCTTCACCACCACGTTAAACTAACTTTTTTTCAGTAATTATCTTTTGTTTGAACAAAAAAAGTTGATGCACAACTAAATAAATAGATCGAGTGACTGTGGTTTCGTAATTGTATGCGTATAAGGGTAGTATGTGTTAAATTTTTGTATCACAGTTTTGTGTTATACGTTTACACTACGTCAAACGTTTTTGTTTACAGTTGTGACTTAAACGTTCAATTAAAAAACTAGTAATCAACATTGTTTTTAAAAATCTCTTACTCAAATCACCACCAGTTTGCTTAATGATGTTTATGGGCAACACATCTACTTTTACAGCTAAACCAAAGGCTCCTAGGTAAGACTTGCTGTCCCTAACAATAAACGAACCAGGTTGCTTGTCTCGAAGTAGTTCAGCGGCTATAATTAAATTAAACTGTTAAAACTTTGTTAAAGCTTATTACAAAAAGTCTTTGGTGTACAATATTAGACTTAGGTACCTTCGTCTCTAGATATGTGCGGCTTATACCACAAATTTTTTGTGTCTTTTTCAAACTTGACTGAAGTGTTTCGCGCTACTTCGAGAAAAAGTTCTAAAAATAAAAATGTTTTTGTGATTTAACTACGCAATTTCATTAGTATTTAAATAAAATTGTATTGAAATTTATTAATTAAAAAAATATTTATAAATTAAAATTTAATTAATTAAAATTTAATTATTTAAATATTAATTAATTAAAAAAATATTTATTAATTAAAAAAATAATTAAATTATAAACTTGTTGAAAAATGGCAAAACAAGCTATTTGTTTTTATAAATTTCCATATCAAAAACTTAAAAAATATTGACTTAAAAAATAAATTTTTTAAGCTAAAGTTTTTTTTTGGAAAAAAGCTTTCACACTGTATTCAAATTATTTATGAAAAACAACTTCCATACTTTTGCTATCGTTATCTATCAAGTTATAGTGTTTTGCTATTTTACCAGAAATAAAAAAATTATGTCTAATTTAATCTCAAAAAGTGCTGAAAAATTAAAGAATGCAGTTAATAAAAATTAAAGAACGTAGTAAATAAAGATAGCAAAATAAATTATTATTGCTTTTTTGTTTAACTTTTACGCGGAAATTTTTATAGTTTAATTTTAGAAATAAAACCTATATATAATGTATATTCTAACCTGCTGAAGATGTGGACGAATTGCTACTTCCAGAACCTCGGTACTTTCTATTTCGTATTGTGTTAAACTTTGGACTATCGGGTGATTTTGGGCTGAAGCTGCATTCACTACCGATCGCGCTATCTGCAGATATGGAATGATGAAATGGTAGATCTATTTTTCTCTCTTTGATTCCACTTAAATATTGTTGACCTGAAAGGTTGCTAATTGATCGAGGAAAACGTGGTAATTTAGGACTATCTACTGCACTACTAGATGATTTTGGGCTGGAGCCAGACTCACTTTCAAATGAACTATCGCCGGAGTTAGATTGATCAAAAGACGGTTCTTTTGTTCTTTCAAAAATACTTTTAGAATCAAATTGTAGTTTATTTTTTTTTATCGTTCCATTTACAAGCATTTGTTTTGTGCCATTTAAATCTGACTGTTTTGCGTTGTATAGCTCTGGTGATTTTGGACATAAATCAGAATTATATTCAAGAGTGTTTACGAAACCTCTTTGTTCAGTATTATAATGACGTTGGTTCTCATTTAAGTCTGTTACTTTTATTCTATCGTTTTCTATTGTCCTATTGATTGTTGCATTGGGAAAATAAGATATCTTGGAACTATCCAGTGCACTATAACAACCATTTATGAAAACAAATATTAACTTTTATACTATTAATTTCAAATATTATTATTAGAATTAAAAGTAATTTTCTGTATTTTTTTAGTAAATATTAAAAGTAATTTTTATTTGAACTATTTGTCTAAATTCTTTTCAAAAGTTTATTTCAACTTGGTACGAGGTGGAAAAAAAATGCTTTTTGCAAATGCATGTAGTTCGATCAAGAGAATATTTTGTTAGTTATGCATGTTTTGTAGAACAAAATAAAAAAAATTTGCACAATTTTTAAACTACCCAGTGAGCACGGACCTGAAAAAACAGTCTTTTGAACGTTTAAAAGATATCTTTTAAACGTCTTTTGAACGTTTGGATTCTGTGTCCTGTGCCCACTGGGTAAGCTTTTCTTAAATATGAAAATATTTATTTTTATAAACGTAATTGCAATACAAAGCATTTGAGTTTAAAAGTAGCTTTCATGGTTGGCATTCATAAACCACTCTGGATTTTCAATTTGATACTTGAAAATTCATCATCATCCATCCATCTTTTTGCACCACTTTTTGTGGGTATATTTTGTGGGGCGGTAAAAACGAAAAAAAAACTATTTTAAAACTTGTCGGCAAAAAAAAAAAGTTTAGGTCTCTATACATCCTCAAAACAAGCGTGTATATAAAGCAACTTACCTTTATATAAAGGTAAGTTGCTTTATATACACGCTTTATATACACATTACGGACGTCCAGACGTCCGTAAGTCATCCGACTGACGTCCCCCGGACGACGCATGCCCACTGGGTATGAAGCAACTGACCTTTTCGAGCAACAAACTAAAAAAAAATTTTTAGTTTGTTGCTCTAAAGGTCAGTTGCTTGTTGCTTGTTTTAAATACGATTGGTTAAATGAATTTCAAAAGTTTTTATAAACCTTTGACATACATTTAACCAATCAAAACTATCTTAAAAGATAGTGAAAAGATTTGGCGCGTTTTTTCTTATCACAGTTGTCGTTAGCGACTGGTTAAATGAAAACAATTTGTTTTAAAAGCGATTGGTTAAATTATGTCAAAGGTTTGAAGATAGTGAAAAGAATTGGCGCGTATTGTTTTATCACAGTTATCATTTTGTTATTATTATTATTAATACTCCTACTTTTTTTATGTTGGGAAACATTTCAACTGCTGGATTTTATCAAATTTTTTTAAAAAGAAAATTCAATTGCATTTCTCTAGCGAATGGAAGTAGCTTAAATTATATAAAAATGAAATGTATAATAACGAAAAACGTGTTAATAGAGTGAAAATAAAATTACTTGTTTTCCATAGCATTTCGTTGATTATATTCATTCACCATTGTTTCATTTTTTATGTTTAACGGCTTTAAAATAGCATTAGATTTTGGGATTCGTTGCAAAGTCTTTGGCGGCTCCGTTTCGTACATTTTTTTTTCAAACTCAATTAAATGTTGAAAAACTTCGTCGTTAAAACTTGCAACTTCTTGAGATACATAAGACGGTTGAATTCGTTCTTCAACAATTGTCAGCGAACTAAATAAAGGAAGCAATGAACAATACTTATTTTAAAATAAAATAATATTTTGCATAACATCAAAATTCTTAAACTTTAAAGCTCTTTAATAGATCATTAAATACTTTTTGTAACATTTAAATCTGGCTGTCAAAAGTTTTTTATTTTTACAAAATATTTTAAATAGAAAATGTTTTCTAAGTTATGAAAGTCATCTATCTTTTATATTTTCCTTTTTTTATTTTCTACCATGATATTATCAAATTTCTATAAAGCCTTTGTTTAAAAAAACAACAATTAAATAAAGTAGAAACAGAGCTAAATGACTTTGAAAGCGATAAAATAATTATTATAAAAAGGATATATATATATTTATATACATATATATATATATATATATATATATATATATATATATATATATATATATATATATATATATATATATATATATATATATATATATATTCCAATCTAATTATATAGAGTATATGTTTTATTTATACTCTAACGACAATATTTTATATATATAAATATATAAGGCCGGCGCGAAAGGGTGTGGGGGGCATTATATTTAAAAGTGGTGTGGGTTACTACCCACAACGGATAGACTTTTCAAAACAAACAAACAAAAAATTTGAACTTTGTTAGAAACCAAAGGCTTTTTTTATTATTTAAGTTCTTTACATCACAAGGTCGTGTTATTTTTTTAAATAAGATATGGTAAGTAGCACCACATGAAGCAACATGTTGCATAATATTTTGAATCAAGAAAAAGAAAAAAAAGTTCAGAAATTTTTTCCAGGGGGGCCTAAGTGTCATCTCACCAAGAAACGTTATTTTTTATTATCTCTATTACAACAAAAATTTATTTAAATATTAAGTAAGTTGGAGTAATTCTACTTTTACAAGACTTTTTTGAATATCCAAAATCATCTTCAATGTAAGTCCAATGTAAGTACTTTAAAAAAATAAATTTTTAAATATTTAAAACAGTTTTACTTAATGACAAAAATTTTGGATTTGCTTAATGTGTAACTTCATTTCGTATAATGTATTTAAGCTCAAATAAAAATTATATTTGTATATTATATATGTATATAACCTCAAATTGATCAGGTAGCATCAGTGTCAATTAAACATATCTTTCCTTTTATATAATACAAACTATGTATACAAACTATATATATAAATATTTGTGTATTAATTAAACATATCTTTCCTTTTATATAATACAAACTATGTATACAAACTATATATATAAATATGTGTGTATATATACAGAGTATATATATCGTAGAATCGCCTCTGTGTATACACACAGAGGCGATTCTACGAAAAAAATGAGGGGGTGAATCCTTAACAAGTACTTACTTGCTTCTTAAAACAAAAAAAAGGTCCTCATAACGAAAATTTACCCAACTGAATTGTGTCAAATACCAGACAAGCCAACTCAATTTGCAAAAAAACTGACTAACACTTAAAAACCACCTTCTTCAGAATGGTGGAACACCCCTCACCCCCCCCGTAAAGTTGCCTCTGTATATATATATATATATATATATATATATATATATATATATATATATATATATATATATATATATATATATATTATACCTAAGAAATGTATACATTATTATTTATTTTCATCTTTCTAATATATATAAAAAAGATGGCAATAAAGCTGTTAAGTAAGTTAAAAAAAAAGCAAATTTTATTTACCTAACACTAATGGTTCGTAATCAACTTATGAGATTTTTTTCTCAAGTTTAAAAGTACTCTCAGGAGTTTAATAGGTATCGTTTTAAAATCTTGTAAAATCATTTGATTTTAAAATGTACCTTCCTTATCTGACAATTATATTGAAAAACTACATTTAGCCTTTGTCGATATGGTTTGTTTGTTATCGTTCTTTCGGGTGATTTAAAATAAGATTTTTAATACTTAATAAAACCCAGAGGGGAAAAGCTATTGTTAATATTTTTATTAATATTGAGAGATCATGACTTTGTAAGTCTGCATTTTATTGAAAAGCAAAACCTTACTAGAGTTATCCAAAGAACGCTAACCTGTTTTGTTTACTTTAAGTAGATTTGCGCATGTCAGTTAACATTTGTGTGCTATTTTTTAACTGTAATTAGAGAATGGAGCAATAAAAGCTCATAATTATTATTAAATTAAAATTAAAAAAACATCTTTTTAAAAATTAAGAATCTATTTTAAGACTTTTTGAAGTATTGAAATTCTTAAAATTTAAATTTTAACAGTTTAACAGTTCCTGCCGTAATATTATGCAAATTGTAAGTTGTTTCCAAATATCCTCACCGAAATATTGCGCAAATTGAAATTAGCTTGAAAATTTAAAATGTCCTTACCGAAGCTTTACGGTTTCATTTATGTCTTTATATTTCTTTTTTTTTTCCATTAATAATTATATCTCTTGGCATTACAAAATTTAATATTGCAAAGTTATTGAGATTTTGTTATAAATATTTCAGTTTTAAAATTGTTTTTTCTAATTTAAATATGACAGAGAATTCTTGCTTCTAGAAGCAAGTTATTTCAATGTGCAAATCATTGTATTTGTCAGTATATATTAATCAAACTTATAATGCTCATAGAAAGTGTGCGGTGCGTAGCAAACACAAGATACCAAATATACGAAATAAATAAAGACATGAACAAGATTCATAATATGAACGTGTAGATTTTGATATGGGATCACCGTGTTTTGCCAATTACCACACAGAGCTTGAATATTAATGCATTTTTTTAAAAATACTTTATTATGATTTTTAATATTTTTATTATGATGAAAAAAGTAAAAACTACTTCTTGTTTGTAAGATAAGAAGGAGTTAAAGTATTTTTTTTTTGTAATAAAATATTTGAAGTATACTTCAAATGTACCTAGATTAAAAGATTTTTGTACATTTTGTTTGTTTTATTACATGTAAAGTATCAAATATCATCAGCTTAAGTTATAAATAAATTCTATGTTAGTAAGTTTAATGTATGAAATAATTCATTTTTCTTATTGTGTGTATATATATATATATATATATATATATATATATATATATATATATATATATATATATATATATATGTATATATATATATATATATATATATGTATATATATATATATATATATGTATATATATATATATATATATATATATATATATATATATATATATATATATATATATATATATATATATATATATATATATATATATATATATATATATATATATATATATATACGTAAAGTGCTGTGGCTCGAATGTTGGAGGCCCCTCCCCAAAAAAATCTGTTTTTAGGGCCCCAATTTCTTAGAAATTTTCCACTCAGCGTTAATATAAATATTCAAATTGGCCCCTTAAACTAGCTCACCCCCCCCCCCCCCCCACCTACACATAAGTGGTGTGGGGCACCCGAGCCACATTTCTTTTTTTATATATATATATATATATATATATATATATATATATATATATATATATATATATATATTTATTTATATTTTTTTAGAGAGTTTCAATAGAATCTCTGTTATATTTCTATAGAAATTGTTATAAGACTTTTTTTCTATAGACAAAAAGGTCTAGAGGAATTTCTATAGAAATTAACAGAGATTCTATAGAAATTCTATAGAATTTCTATAAGCCATATGTTTCAAAAGTTTATAGAAATTCTATGGAACTTATTTTTCTGGGTATATATATGTTTATATATAAAGATAGATATAATATGATATATATAAAACATGTTTTGAGGTCAAATATAGCATATAGTTTGAAAATTTAAATAAGTCAACTAAATAGTTTTCAAGTAATACTAAATATAATACAAATACAATATATTATTAAACTTTATCAACAAAATTAAGTATTTAATTATCAATTTTTCGGATCCTTTTTGACAATAATAAACAATTTGCATAAAAAGAATTATATATTTATTTATTAATAAGTGTCAACAAAAAAAAGAATAAAAAAAGAATTGATATTTACTTGTCAAAATGTGTTATACTTATACCTGTTGTTCAAAATATCCCATAATTGATCTAAAAGCGTCATTTTAGGACTTGTTTTTTTTTAAACATAAGCAAGTTTAAAAAATTGAATAGTTTTTAATTTACTTTTTCTTTTCTTCTTTAATAAAAATATTTTATTAAGGTTAACCAAATCTGTTTAAGCTTCTCTTGTGTTAGGGACTTAAAAATCTCCGTTCTAACTACAAACACAGCAACAAATTGTTAGTATCAAAGATACTCTTATGTATCGTGAACTTTATGTATCTTAATGGAGTCTCTTTGATTTTACAACGCAAACATAACAACAATTAATGTCGATCTATCATAAATTTAACGGAAATAACCTAAAGCAAATATTAAGTAAACGTGGTTATATCGGAAACATATGACTCAAACCTAAAAGCTGTCATCACTCTAAATGATTTCTAACATAACTATTGTTAAGTTTTCTTCTTCCAATTTAAAAGATTTGTTGCCAAATAGTTGTAAATGAAAAGCAGCTAGATGTATATTGGAATTTATTTAGTTAGAATAAGCTTTAAAACTAACTCGGCAAAATGTTTCGGAAAACATTTGTTAACCTTTCCACTTTACAAACTATCATACTAAAGTTTTTTTTTTTACTTGTCCAAGGTAAATACATTTTGATGTTTCTGTAATAAATTTTTGGCGTCAATATATTTCTAATTAGAGAGTCGCAGTACGTAACATAACGGAATAAAGTGTTTTGATTTAATAGGATACGCCTAGCATGAAATAATAAACACGTCACTTGTTCAAATGAGCCACAGATTAAAATAAGTTTATTTTCAAGTGTTTGTCAATTTTATAACGATTTTCGGTAATCCGTCTCATTCAAAACTTTCTTGCAGAACGTTAAAAAAAAAAAAAAAATGTCTAACTACTACGTAACTTAAAAAGGTTAACTTTTCTTTTATCCCTTAGAAAGATGTGGTAGTTTATTTTCTTTCGGAGAACTTTCAAAATGTTTTTTATATCCAAGTTCAGACATTAACGGTAGAATAGAGATTATTCAAATTAACAAAAGCAAATATTTAGTTATCATAATCTCTAAAAAGATCGCATGTGTAAGAGGTATTAAATATATTGAATATCAATTAAGTACGTAAACATGTTAATAAATTGAAAAATATATTGCAAACAAAAAATTTAATTTAAAATACTTAAGACATTTCTTATAGAAGTTTTGTCATTGTCACGTTTTTGTTTACAAAAGATAAAAATAGAAACATGAAAAATTTAGGACCGATATATATATATATATATATATATATATATATATATATATATATATATATATATATATATTATATCAGTGTATTCTACAAATAGAGTGCTCAATGTTCTTAAAGAACAGAGCAATAATAAATTAGTAAAAACATATATATATATATATAAATATATATATATATATATATATATATATATATATATATATATATATATATATATATATATATATATATAGTTATATATATAGTTATATATATATAATACAAATATATATTCTATTAACTGTCATTTAATATTTTAATTAGTATATACAACTTATAGGATTTTTTCATTGGGGTAACACGAAGAAATAATATACTATCAACATTATTTGATATACAAATAAAATTGATATACAAAAGTGTTTACACTTTTGTAGTCTTTTGAGTCTTTCTAATAAGAATAATTGTGAGTCTTTCTAATATGAATAATTGTGAGTCTTTCTAATATGAATATTTGTTTTCAAGTCATAACTTTTAAAATTTCCTAAAACTTTCAAAAGCTCAAAAAAAGTCTTTTTGTCAACATAATAATTTTCTTAGCATCAACATCCCTTATTTCTTTAGCACCAACACCCTCATTTTATTTAGCATAACAGCCTCTTTGACAAAAAATATAAGTTTTAAGTTTGCAATACACATAAAAGTTAACTTAAATGCTAAAATGGCTGGGATCTACCGCTGCTATGAAAATTATTACTCCTCTCTTAAAAAACTATGAAAAATAAACTTCTTTAGTTAGTTATGTAAAGTATACCTCCTTACTTAATTATAAAAAGTATACCTATTTAGTTAATTATGTAAAGTATAGCTCCTTAATTAATTATGAAAAGTATACCTTTTTAGTTAATTATTTAAAGTATACCTTCTTAATTAACTATGTAAAGTATACCTCCATACTTAGTTATAAAAGGTATACGTCTTTATTTAATTATGTACGATATACCACCTCATTAATTATAGAAAGTGTACATCTTTAATTAATTATAAAACATACTTCTTTAGTTAATTATGAAAAATATTCCTTCTTGATTAATTGAAAAAAGTATACCCTCTTAGTTAACTATGTAAAGTATACTTCTTTACTTAATTATGAAAAGTACACCTCCTTAATTAATTATGAAAAGCATACTTCCTTACTTAGTAATAAAAAGTATAGCTTCTTATTTAATTATGAAAGTATACTTCCTTACTTAATTATGAAAAGTATACCTCCTTACTTAATAATGAAAAGTATACCTCCTTACTTTATTATGAAAAGTATACCTTCTTGTTTAATTATGAAAAGTATACCTCTTTACTTTATTTTGAAAAGTATAACTTCTTCCTTAATTATGAAAAGTATACCTCCTTAATTAAAAACAAAAGTTTCAAACTAAAAGATTTTTAAATGATTTGCAATGCATGAAATAGAGACTTATTAGTGTCCTTTCAACCTTCCCAAATTCCACACCGTGAAAACAATAACCATTGATTTTAACAAAACAAATGATTTGCATGTACTTCAAACAAAAGCCAAATGTTAACTCTATAGTGTTTTTTACAATAATTTGGAGTAATTTTTGTTTAATGTCAATTTTTATTAAATAAAAATATTTTTTATTAAAACAATGCACATGTTAACAAGTTAATATGCTTTATATTTTATTTTATATTATTATTTTATATTTAATATTTAAGTTTTAATGTTATATTGGTTAAGACTAAAAAACAAAAATATTGTTGGATGAAAATATACAACAATAGTTTACATATAATATTTTACTGAAATAACATGCCTAACTTTGCTAAACTTTATTTTTATATATTGTATGCCAACAATAGTATAGGCGAATAAAGCAGGAAAATTTAGCACACTTTTTTTTTTTTTTTTGGTAAAAAAAATTTTTTTAATAGTATTTGAATTTTGATAATTACCTTGAAAATTACCCATAGGTATACAGTGCTCAAAAACTATAGTTAGCATACTCCGCTCTCCTGTATTTGGCGAAATAATGATTTATTATTCGAACCATTTTTTCAAACAATGTTTGCTCAACATAGTATAACTTTTTCAGAAACAATTTCAATGGCTTTTTTTATTTTTAAATCTAGCTCTGTCTAAATTTGTCTAATTCAAAGCTAATTTAGTCTTTTATTCAATTATTTTGAACAAAAAAAAACACTTAATTTTATGTCCGTAAATGTCATTAAAGTTATCACAAAACCGTAATTACCGTTAATGAATTTGTGAAACAAAATTATTTTCACTTCAAAGGTATTTTTTTATGGTTTTATCCAATGTTTTGGATTATACCTAAACTGTGCTGAGAACACAATGCTGTTAATTATTTAATACTTTTTATCTAAGAAAAGGTATAACGTTGAAATTAATTACAATTTGTATTTGCTTAAATTATAAACTTTTAGACCAAACAATTTTACCATTTAAATATCATAAAAGTCATAAAAATCTTCAGCATTTCTAAGAATTTCTCTTAAACTTTTCTGAGAATTTCTCTTAAATCTTTAAACTAAATAATTCATATTTCCTTAGCAGAGAAAAGAAGAGCAACGTATTTATATTATTGCTAGGGTTTTTAATTTAAAAACAACACAAGTACAACAACAAATACAACTGGAAAAAACAAAGCCAAAGATATATACAAAAAAAAAAAAAAGATTCCAAATATATATATCCAAAGATATATACAAAAAAAAAAAAAAGATTCCAAATATATATATCCAAAGATATATACAAAAAAAAAAAAAAAAAATATACAAAATATATATATACAAAGATAAAAAAAAAAAAAAAAAAAGATTCCAAATATATATATCCAAAGATATATACAAAAAAAAAAAAAGATTCCAAATATATATATCCAAAGATATATACAAAAAAAAAAAAAAAAAGATAACACATATATATTTCAAAAGATTTATACAAAAAAAAAAAAAAAAAAGATTCCAAATATATATATCCAAAGATATATACAAAAAAAAAAAAAAAATTTCAGCAAGAAAAATAAAAACAATAGCTATAATAAAAACAACAACAAAAATAACTATAACGATTAACCAATGAAAACAAGTGTACAAACCAAAATTATTACGTAATACTCACAGAGTATTAAGGTAAAAAACAAAAAGTAGGTAAGGGGTAATAATAATGAAGCTACTTGGTTCAAGGAAATACAAAATATTTTTTCAAATTTTATTTACGAATAAAATTTTGTAAAAACACCATTAAGTAGTGAAAATTTGAGAACATTCATTTATAATAATATATTAGAACTTTTAATTTTATTATTAATATAACAAAAACTTTACCGTAAAAGCGTTGATAGACTTTATAGAGAGCGATTTGGGGACAGAACTTTTAAAAGCTTTGATAACGTTTCATAGCGTGCATTTTTTAAACATACTTGACAAATATTAGAAGACCTTTTTTAAATCTCTTACAAACTGTTTTTAAAGTATCTCTTTAACTAAATTCCATGAAGATTAAGAACATTATAGTAATTTAATCTGACCTATTTAATTCAGGGCCTTTACTTTTAACTTAATGTATTATTTAAAATTATGTTATCATAGTATGACATATTTGTTCGAAGTGAGTTGGAAAAGGAATGATTTTAAAATAAATTTGAAATATCCATCTCTCCGTACTTTTCCCAAGGTAATATCGGAAATTTTTTTCAAGGCAAAAAGTTCTTAAACTATGTTTAAATTTTCCGACTGTCAAGTAAATTTTCAAATTTTAAAGGAACAGTTGTTCAGTTCACAAAGACACTATGTTGCATAAAATATTTAAGCACTTGCAAAACATTTTGCACAAATTTAATTTGTGCAAATAAAAAATTTTTTTTTTGCGACGCACATTTACTTCATATTTTAAATAAAAGCAATTTACTAAAACTTATGATTTGTTGCAACAATTTATCGCTGATAGTCATCCTACTTATACCAGAATTAAATTTATTTAATTGCATTTTTGATAGGATTGGTATAAAATTAAATTTACATTGTATGATGAATTTGTATTTAATATTAGATGAACTTGCCTTTTTTTTTTTAAGCTAATTTTATGGATAAGTTGCTATTTAAAAAAAATGCTTTCTGTTGTCACCACTAAACATTTTAGTTTTTAATCTTAACGCTGAGCCTTACTTAAAATAAGTCGGAAAGGAAAAAGCCTTTGGTTCCATGGTTTTGTTTAAATGCTGGTCCAGCATATTGGATTTTATATCATCTCCAGCAATGTTAATGATAAAATAAATTACATGATGACAACACAATGACGCACAAATAATTAAGGCTTAATAAATATAACGATTACAAATTTTATTCTTAAGTAAAATTTTAAAAAACGTTGTTATGGTGTTTGAAAAATAAAACAAATAAGACGTAGAGGGTACGTGGCGTCCGTATTAATAGATAAAAACACATTAAATTGCATAGCTTTAATAAACTTTCAAACTTTTTTTTCTTAAAGAAGACTTGAGGGCTTTTTTGAAGCAAGGAAATAAGCGTTTTATTCCTTATATCATGTTTTATTCCTTTTTAGTTATTTGTTAAATATAGCTGCGCATTTTTCAAAAATTTTGTAAAACATTGGAATCTTTTTGAAGACAACGTTATAAATAACCTGTCCGAAGAAGACTTTTTTTAGAAAACTCAAATTAACCGAATTATCTCCGTAAAATGATTCTATTTATTGTAAAGTAAAAAGTTGTAATTGTTCTTTTTTTTTTACACATAAATGTTATAAGCACGCAGAAAAGATATTAGAAACTTAAAGAAAACATCGGCAACAGTAATAGACTGAATTTTCATAAACAATTACCTAATAACGACATTTATGACAAACATTTTCTCAAAACGAATAATACTAGTTAACAAGTAGGCTTGTTGCAACGGGGACCAACGTATATAAAAATATATAAAACGTATATAAAACGCATCAAAAAAATCATACATAAATAAGAATTGAGTGTCCATGGTTCTTTAAAAATACTACAATAAAGCAGAGAAAAATTTCATGAAAGTTTGGTCTATTGTATAAACACTTTTATTTTAAGGACAACATGATTTTTTATTTCACAGGATAATCAGTGTAGGTTCTGTTTTACAGACCAACTGTATTTTCAAGTCAAGAACAAGAAAAAACTCTCTGTACACATTGCAAACAAACCAATTGAAATTTGTTCTTGTGTTATGAAAAACAAAACAAATAAAGAGGCGAAACATCAATGTGTTAGTATTTTCTAATGAAGCAGCTGGTAGCAGTTAATGTCTAGTGAGACTGATGTGTCTAGTGAGACTGGTGGTATTAGCAGTACTATTACTAGTTAGAGTTTGTTATAAACGTTGTGATTAAGATACCAAAAAAACAATTTGTGAAGAAATCATCGGATATGTGCTGCTACAAAAGTTAAACGTGATAAATTTAGAAATCATTTAAGAAGATTGAAGTTTAAATAAACTAATTGGTCAAGAGTATGACAACGGTGCTTCAACGGCTGGTTAGATTAGTGGTACTCAAGATACTATATGTAAAAAGTATCCCTCAGCCTTATTTTTCTACTGCGCAAACTTTACTTTTAATCTTCTTATTAATGCCCTGAACAATGTCAACAAAGTGAGAAATATTGCTTGGACTACAGAGGATATTTTCTGTCTATTGTTCTAGAGAAGTACTTTTGCGCATTTATTTTACGCATCAAACTCTAAAACAAGTGCCAAAGCATAACAGCTATAAACAATTTCAAAATAAATTGTGACACTCTTAGTAGTGGCTGCCTATTCTATTAAATTTGAACCCCTGTAGACGACAAATACATACAGTAAATATAAACATACAATCAATATACAATTACTTAAACAAATTGACGGACCTGTTTCAGTCTCACTTCAATAATGTCATCATGGTGTTTACAAGCATTATGGAGTTTACGAACATATTTGAGAGAACTCAAATGATTTGCTAGGAACTGGATTTTTAATTTAAGTGTCCTCAAATAGTGGGAAGGTTAGATCAGATCTAGGCTTAGTTTTGTAGGTAGGCTTACAAATCAGATCAACTATTTAAAATGTAAAAAAAATTTTCAGAACCCTTAACTTCATCCCATAATTTAGAATCAATAGTTTAGAAAAAATAACAAAATTAGACAAACTTTTATTTTTAGCAGCAGGTATACTGAATCTTTAAGGAGATTTTCTACATTAAAATAGATTTTTTTTAATGTAGAAAAATTTAATGTAGAATGTTATCTACATTAAAACTACATAGTTTTATTGATAAGACTACCACGTACAAAATTTTCAACACTTATAAAGCCTGTTCAGCACCAAAAAGTTGTTTTAATGAGTTCTATATTGAATATGCAGGTTTGATTGCTCATGCAATACCATTTTACCTAAAAGGATGCTAGGCAATCAAAATCGATCTTACTGCTATAGCTACAACTTATAACGTTGAACGTTCATTTAGAATTCTACAACGGATTAAGACGTAGAATAGTTCAACAATAATACAAATCTCACCCGGCACATTTCCAAAAAAAGTAACGCATGGCTTCTTGTTGCGTGTTTAAAACCCTTCTAAAGCAAAAAGAAGAACAAGTATTGGGTTTCAATTTCGTGAAATTAACTATTACCATTTACTGAAATACCAATTATGATGTTAAATTTTTATTATTGGTTTCACCATTACGGAAACGTAGTATAAAATGTCTCAATAACACACGTGATATAAAGAACGCGACATAAAAGCTTGACTTTAAATCCTAATACAACACGTGTTAAACTCGATAAAAACTCCCCTTTATATCAACGTATTTTTGGTTTACTCTTGGATTGTGACAAACAAATGTCTATACGGGTTTTAATTCCAAAAATAAAGCTAGATGTACCGATATCTCTCATGAACATTGAACTAAGCAAAGAAAATAACTGGTTTGAGGATTTTTCACTTAATGTTGTCAAAATGAATTATCCACTATTTCATTTAAAAGCTTAAGTTGCTTGATCATATCTTAAAATCAGTATAAGATTTTTAGGCACCAAATAAAATACATTCAGTCAAAAATCACCAAAATCATTGGTGTATCTAGTTTACTCATACGTCACAAAGTCTCAAACTAATTTATGCTAATTTATTGCTGCACCAAGCATTTCACAGGTAAGTACTCAACCATCATTGTTGAAAGAAATTATAAATTAATATCATATATAACAACAAAAAATAATCTAATATAATAACAAAGCATATAATAATAATTATAATAAAAAATAAAAACATATATAAACTGTTTTGAAAGTATAATAAATATACGGAGCATTGCATATCGAAAAATAAGGAGAAACTATCAAAAAGAATTCAAATATGTGGTAAAGTTTATAAGTTCATAACTAATTTTTGACAAAAATTTTTTTTTTTTAAATTCAAGAAAGATTTGTACTTGAAGTTTGAATTTAAGAAACAATTGTAACTTAAAGTTTCTCTAAAGTTATAATTTAATGCCTTTTTTTGATTGTTTGATTTTGTTTGACTATTTTGTATTACTATTATTATTATTATTATTATTTTTATTTACGGATGTTAATATTATTATGATATTTTATTGAAACCTAATATGAAGATTATTTGAAAGATTTGGATAATGTTTGTTTAACTCTTTTTTATTCATTTATTTTTCTTAAAAAACATTATCTAGAAAATATTTATGTATGGAACATATTTTTTGTAAAGGCTTTGCTATGTATGGAATATTTTTTTGTAAAAGTTTTATTTGATATTAAACAGATAAAAGATAAAAAAACATGTTATATACATTTATATTTGTAAGATGTTGTAAACCACTCACTAAACCAGGTCACTACACCAGTTGACCTTTACACTAAGATAAGAAATGTCGATCTCAGCAGTACTATAAATAATTTTACTTAAATTATCTTTAATTGACTAATTAGTTTGTCTTCCATCAAATAAATCAATATATTAAAAAAAAATCATTGATAAATCAATTGATCAATTTAAAATAATTATTCTAAATAATTTTGATGGTTGCACGTCATGTGTGACGTACAATTATTAAAATTAATTGCTTCTCTAAAATAAAACTCTTAAAATGATGTGTCCCAAGTAAGATATAATTTTCAGTATATCCTAGCAACATGCAATCAGGGTTGTTTCTAAGAGGAGGAGCCAAGAGGACAGAGATTCTTCGACTTTTCTACTTTATTTAATTTAATTATTTTATTGCGCATTTTAATTTGGAAACTATTTTAAGATAAAATTAAAAAGTTTATAAAAAGCTGGACAAAAAATAAAAAAACATCAATTTCATTTTTTATTCAGCTCCTGAAACATTGATTTTATTTCTAATTTTGATTTTATCTCTAACATAACTCCCATTTCAGTTTATTATTTTGAAAGTAATTACATTTCAGTTCTTATTTCAATAACTCTACTTCTTATTTCAGTTTCTAAGTTATTTAATATTTTACTTCTATAATATTTTTAAATGTCGAACTTTTTACGATACACTAACTCGTATATTTGATATTAATAAATTTTTCTACATTAAAGTTATAAGTATTTACTATAGGGGGACAAAACCAAGTTAAAAGTACCCCTAAGTAGAGAAAGGTACACTTCTGTTATGGAATTTTGTTTACAGTTTTATCCTTTACAATATATCTTCATGTTTAATAATTTACCTAGTTTAAAAATATTAAAAATATAGAAATCTTACAATTGTTGTAGAAAAAAATCATAACAATAAAATGACAACAAAACATGTTTTATTCACCTAAAAAAATTTCTGGAATGTTTTGCGTAAATGCTAAGGATGAGTTTTTACTACCGTATGTAGTTGACAACACAATTTACATAAAATGATCTATTTATAAATATATTCCCTTTAAATGTTTATAATTTTTGAATGCTATCAGATTATTGTATAGATTTTTAAATTTATTGATAAATATAGATTTATTTGAGAATAATAAAAAAAAACTATTTTATCAACTTGATGCTCTCAAGTTTGAAACAGGTGTCATCAAAATTTTAGGGCTTTTTTGATCTTAGGCTCAAATCATCGCAATTTTTTACAAAGTATCCTTATTTTACATAATTGTAAACATACAAATGTTTAGAGTTTACTCCATGTCTGGAATATAGCTCAAGCATTAAAAAATGTTACAGCCCCTCCCCTCCCCCCTCTACCTCCCTGATACAAGCAAAACTATTTTCGGAATTGTTGAAAAGAGCGCATTTTAATAACAGGTGCTTTAAGAATCAATAATATGGTTTAATTATATTTTTAGTTCGTTTTATTTTAAAAAAACATAATATAAATAGTAATTTATAATAATAACTAAACACTAGATATTCAGAAAGTTTCCTAAATTTATCACGGAAAAATTTTATTTGCAACATTTTTTTCTTCTTTGTAGGTTTAATCCTAAAAATGATAATATTAGAAAGAAGATTTTATAAGCCTTAAAACTATTAAAATAGTAAAGCACTATTGATACCCACATCCCAAATCTTTACATCCCATTTACATCCTACATTTTAAAGCTTTTAAAATGTAGGATGTAAATTGCCTTGTGTTAAGCTTGAGATACCACAAGTAAAAGAAAGTTAAAAGTAATAAAAGAAAATGATTTATAGCTTATCTTATCACAATCTATCCCAACACAATCTACTCTAACCTAACTTTCCCCAATTTAACTCACCCTAATTCTAAAATTGCATTTTTTGCTTGCGTTAAATATAATAACAAATCTAAGTCGTGGCAATTATTTGTGTTGTATGTCCTAATTTATGCTACATGTTTTATTCCATCGAAGTGGGTACGCGTTGTCCGGAGGACGTCCGCTAGACGTCTTATAGACCTCCAGACGTCCAACGGGCGTCCCCTGGACGACACACGCCTACTGGGATGCAGTTGCTGTACAGTGTTTAGGCGCTTGTCTGTTAAGCAATAGATACGGATATATAATCTCACTATGCCTATGTTGGTAGTACCGCTGTAAATGTTTCTGACGCCTTATTTGTCAAAAAGCGAAAAAAAAATTGGTTTTTGCCTCGGAGTTACGCGGTTATAAACAACTTTTCAATAATGAAAGTTTCCCATAAAGTAGAAGGTCTCTCCTTTTTTGGAGAGATGAATAAGTTAAAAAAAAAACACTATCAAGAACACTAAACCAAAACAACGAAACCTTACGCATTGTTGCTGTTTTGCTTTTTAGATATTGAAACTGTTCCGGATTCTTTTTTAGATCTATCAGTGTTTTTAAGATTCCCTTCAGTTGATGACTGATCATCAATTGCGTAGTTTCTCGTATCAGTAGCATAATTTCTTGTATCACTTACAAACTTTTCTATACTTTTTTCTGTAATTTAATAAAAATAGAGATTAGCAACATAATAAAAACCTACTAAAAATTATTCCTAAATTGAATAAAATGATTTTAAATTTCTTTTAAATTGAAAAAATGACACACCAGGAAAATGTTTCATTGCTGAATCTGTCTGTATCCAAAAAGAATCATCTTGTAGTTCTATTGGAGACTCTCTCCCGTGCGTAAATGGTTGATTAAGAACAGCATCTTCTTCGTTACTTAAGGGAGAAAGTACTGGAGATGAAGATGAACTTCTCATAGATTCACCGTATGCCGAATCCGTGCAAGGAAAACTCTCTCTAAACAGAATGACAAAAAAATAAAGAGAATTTAACTACAAGTTTTTAAGTGCATTATAAATATTTATAAAATCATAAATATAATGATAATAAGTAACTAATAATAAAAATGTCTTAGAATAAATATAAGTAAATGCAACTAAATAATAATAATATAAACTTGGTGATAAGCTGAAAAACTAACGATTTAAAGCTTTCAATGTCACTTCTTAGCGCATCGTCAAGAATGGCTCCATAACTGTCGCAGATATCAGTATTGTCTGAATCTCTTTTATCGTTTTCTTTATTAGAATTAGGATCGTAATAAGTATTGCCATTACACATATTGGAAATCAAACTATTACTATCTTCTGATAAGTCTAAAAATTTGAAAAATCTTATTATAAGAATAGAAGAAGTCTTACCTACATCTACCCCCCCCCCCCTCCTCCTCTATTTTAAGTTGCAAAGTGAAAATCAATAACAATCATACTGATAGTAAAAATAAAAGTATTACTATTAATGACAATGGTAATAACAATAATAAATATAATATTGTAATAATGTTAAAAAAGAGAAAGCTTCATACAATTTAACGTTTGATTGTAACTGATTTTAGCAGCACTGATTCTATCAGCTGAGCCAAGATTGCCATTGGTGTTACAAGAGTCAGCATTGATTTTGGTATTGCAAGAACCAACTATAAAAGGTTGAGAGTTACATTGCGTAACTTTTCCAATAACTTCTCTTTCAGAATCAAATCCAGAAACAGTTGCGTCTATTTTCTTAATATATTCTTTATCGGCGTAAAAAACGTTACGTAGTACGTCGACTCTCTTAGCAACAGTATCTGGAAGAATTTCATTTTTTTCTTTTTCTTCCAAACTATTACCAAACAATAAATAAGGCTCACAAACTTCGATTTCACATTTTTTTCCCTCAATTTCTTGAAAAGAATTCTTATTTAAAGAAGAACTTTTTGGTTCGTTATTGTTTGAATTCCAATTTAAAGAAGAATTCTCTGGTTGATTATTATTTGAATTCCTATATATTTTATTGAAAGCACTGCTGGGAGATTCCAAATTTAACGCATCTCCATTTTTTGAAAATGACATTTGAAATTTTGAAGGTAGATGGAGTTTAGAGCTACTTTTTAAACTGCATTTTCCTTTGTTATAAATTGGCGCAGTTTTAATCTCGTAAGATCCCTCGCAAGGATCATTACACTGATTCTCTTTAACGTTTTTATCCGATTTGGCTTTCGAAGAAGCTAGTTCTCGTAACAATAAATCTAGTTCATTTATAATTCCTAATGATGTTTCTTCATTGTCCATACCACTTCGAACAGGCAGTGAATAATTAGTTAATTTTAAACTATTTTGATCATTTGAGGGTTTGTTTATTTGTCTCTGGACGCAACACCGACTACTTCCTACATAGTAATGGAATAAATTCTTTTAAAAATAAATAAAGTTTTTTAAAAATAAGTGTTAAAAATTTAATTACTTTTAATATACTTCGTTTAATATATTTCGTTGCTGAGACAATACTTAATAGGAATAAAACAAAGCAAACAAAGTTTAATATGATTTTTTTTCAAAAAAAAGTTTTTGGGTAACGTTTTTTACAAAGCTAATATCTTTATAAAGTTCTTTATTATACTTAAGTTTATTTTAGAAAATCCAACAAAGAGTTTAATGAATGTAAGGAAAAGTAAGTTTCTAAAAAAGTTATCAGTGGCGGATCCAGCATCTTATGATGTTTGAGCTAACTTCCAGACATGGAGCAAACTCCAAACATTTATATGTTTATATTAATGTCTATTAAAGATGCTTTCCAAAAAATTGCATTAGTTAAAGTTTGGAACAATTAAAAGCCGCTCACCCCCACCCATCCAAAAAAAAAAAAAAAAAGGTTTATCAATTTTTTACTATTTTTAACTGAATTAATATTTTTTAAATTTTATAATTTGTAAAATTTGAAACAAATTTTAAAAAGAAAAATTTTAAAGATTTAAAAAAGAAACACAGAAAATTATATAAATCACTGTAACACTTATTTTGTAAATAGCAAATAATTTTAAATTCATGTCGCAAATAATGTCACGTTTTAACAAAATTTTATATTTTGATTATTATTTATGGCAGTTCTTTTGTAGCATTGATTTTTTTTTATAATTAAAAATTTTTATGAATTATGAAAATGTAGATATTCTGTAGATTACTAAGTTTTTAATTACTAAAAGAATATTGCATGAAGTTTAAAATTTATTGATGAATATTAATTTAGGTATTTTAGTATTAATTTTAGGTTGTTTTTTTTGCTTCCAGACAAAAATTGTCGCAATTTGGAAAGCATCCTTATTTGATTTAATTATAAACATATAAATGTTTGGCGACCAAAAAATGCTTAATCTACCCCTGGTTATATTTATGAAACATTTGAATTCTATAAAATAAAAAACAACAAATATGAGTTAAGTAGACTTAAAAAAAAACAAATATGAGTTCAGTAGACTTAGAAATGAAAAATATGAGATACATTAGATTTAAAAGTATTATCGTTTACATATCATATCATTTTTTTGAAAAAAGTTGTTTTTATACTTATGTACAAAACGTCTTATTAACGTTAAAAAATAAAAAATAAATAAATATTATTTATAGACCTTTTTAAATCTGACATGCAGTCATTTCATGGCTGCATGACATCATTATTTTTTTCAGCTAATTAGTAAAAAATATTATACTATTCGGTTTGTTTGATGTCGATAAAACTATTTGGAGCTATATGAAATAAATTCAACTAATAGGAGTTGTGATTTTAAAGTTTTAGACATATTTGTGGCTTATACTTCTTGAGCTTTACAGAGTTAATAAATAGTACTGAAAGATCATAAATTTTATGCAATATTAAGCCGGGTAAATTTAACTAATAGGAGTTGTGATTTTATAGTTATAGACGTATTTGTGGCTTATACTTCTTGAGCTTTACAGAGTTAATAAATAGTACTGAAAGATCATAAAATTAATGCAATATTAGGCCGGGTAAATAAAAAAAGCAATTGCTTTTACTCAGCATTTTTGAAGTAACTGCCCAACTTTACGTATTTTTATTCAAGTAAAGCTGAGTAATTATTCTAAAAACGCTGAGCAATTTATTATATTATTCTAAAAACGCAAAGTAATTGCTTTTTTATTTTACCGGCCAATTGTGTTTTTATTACCATTGATGAAAATTTTTTGTCAAAAATTATTTTTAATTTTTGTAGTCATTAACAAAAACAACAACAACAACAACAATAACAACAACAACAACAACAACAACAACAGCAACAACCACAACAACAATAACAACAACAACAACAGGAACAACAACAACAGGAACAATAACAAAAACCATAGCTATGTTACATCTAATCGAGATAGGATACAAGCTTTCTCACAAAAAAAAAAAAATTAATGATATTTTAACCATTGTTGTTATTATTATTATTATTACTACTACTATTATTCTAATTATTATAATATTCACAATTAATTATCTTCATTCAGTCATGCATTTAAACGTGTAATAATAATAACAATAATAAGAATAACAACAATAACAATAACAACAATAGTAATAATAATAAAAAAATATATCGCAAAAGAGATATTCCCACTAATCTGCGGGGAGCGGTATTGCGTAATCGGTGGTGAATTTGCTCCAAAAACAACAGATTATCGTAATTCTATATATGATAGCTTATAAAATGTTATTTTACACTAACGTTATGTCAACTCTATTTTAAAACACATTTATTTGAAGTTTTATTATCAAATAAAACAGGAATTTTCATGTCAAAATATTTTTCCGTTAAACAATCAATATAAATAAAGAGCGTAACATTGTTTCCTAAATCACTAAATCAAGTTAAATTTCTATTATATTAAAAGTTTAATATTGTTAAGGGTTTCGCAAAACATCTTTGATTAAATGTAGTAATAATGAAATTTCAGATAATGAGCAGGTTATTAGAAATAAACTTTTTTTTTATCACAAGTTTCTTAGATGATATTCGAATGTAGTCTACGCTTTTATACTTTTCTGGATTTCCTTTCTTAATTTTTGTTATAACATTTCACATCCTTTTCAACAAAATGTTTCCTCTGTGTTATTATCAGCAACTTACATTAAAAATTTATAGATTAGTTTTGAATTTGGTAAATGTTTCGTATCAAAGTACTACATTATAAGTCTAAATATGCTTTACTACATATGGATTATATAAATTTCAACGTAAATAATTATTAATTAATTAGGATTAATAACGCGAATTATTAAAAAACAATTTGTTTTTCAAAGTTTACCGAATGAATCACCTTTAATACGAGTTTAACAGATTATTTTGCTATTTAATGTAATAGTAACAAATAAGACACAAGGAATAAATAATGTTAGTAAAAATGATTATTACAAATTTGAAGTATAAAAAAAAAAATTATAATTGAGTAACCCTAACCTCGTTTTTTGGAGCTATTTGGTATAAAAAGCCACGAAATAAACGTATGACTTTGTTGTTTTTCCGAATTATAATTTGCATCGATCATATCTTTCAATTTAATTTGAAACAAATTTTTTCTTTTACTTTAAGTCTCGGCAGATTTAAAAAAAGAAAAAATAAAAAGTATTCGAACAATGTTTTGCTTCACAGTTGTAGCCGTAAACTCATTCATAAAACTAAAAACTTCATAACTTTAAAAAAATTCATTTTTTAATTTGGATATTTCGTTTTTAAACATACTTTACCAAACTGAACTATCTCTTTTTTAAACTTTTAACAAAATAATAAAAAATCTACTACTCGGTGATTTAACACCCCTTTTTTGATGATACGCTTTAAAAAAAAGAAAAGATTAAATCGCTAATACAATGTTGTTACTTTTTTTCTGATTATCATTGTTTGATTAAAGAATTAAGAGTTTACATTTAAAAACTTTTATACAGCATCTCCAATTACCATACTATTTCCCAAATAGGATGTCTTATCGGTATTAATATATAGCTAAGCGTTTTTTTCTGAGGATAAAACTTTTTTTTTTAATTCGCTTCTCGTTTTAACTTCCGACCACAGTTTTTGACGACAGAAATAAAATGAAAGGTCTACTATTAACAAAGTTTATTAGACGAAACAGGCTCCGTTATGTTGTTAAATAAGATCACGAACTCGCTATAAAACAAATAAAATCAAACGAATTTAAACGAATAAGACCACAAACTCGCGATAAAACAAATGAAATCAAGCAAATTCAAGTGAATTAAGCATAAATATAAATCTACTAAATTTTTGTTGGACTCAAAATTTTGATTTTATTTGATAACACCAGCAAAGATGGCTTTATCATTTTTAATAAACACAGAAAATTGTATAAATCACTGTAAAACTTATTTTGTACATAGCAAATAATTTTGAATTCATGTTGCAAGCAATATCACGGTTTAACAAGATTTTATGTTTTGATTATTATTTATGCCACTTCTTTTGCAGCATTGATTTCTTTTATAATTAAAATTTTTAGTGAATTATGAAAATGAAAATATGAATTCTATTCTATCATTTAATTATTAAGTAGTTTTTCAATTCTGTTAATTATAAAGTAGTTTTTCAATTCTATTAATTACTAAGCGTTTTTCAATTCTGTTAATTACTAAGTAGTTTTAAATTATTACTTTTTGTATGCAGATATTAGATATCAAAACAAATCTTTAAAGTCAGTATAAAAATATAATTCAAATTTTGATGATTTTGAGGCTAGTAAAGCACAGTACTCCGGAAATGTTGATCCCAGGACCTCCTGACGCTCTTGCCTCCTCCATTGGCCATTTTACATCGTGTTAATCCATCTTGCTGTGTGCTATCAAAGAATATAGCAATTAAAAAAAAACTATATATCGCATTAATATTTTTGTTGTTGTTATTTTTATTTTTTATTTTACAATTTTTTGTGATACTCGTAATTGGCATATAGTTTTTATGATATTAGACAGCATCACTGCTAATGGCAAAAACAATATAAAAGAAATAATTAAAAAGTACTATATTCAAGAAAGACGACTTTATACAACTTTAACAAAGTGTAAAAATATAAAATAGTTAATGGGGCAACATACAGACTCCGTTTGACAAATATTTAGCGTGTTAGTGGAGAACGTCTCCATGATTCACGCGAGTTTCAACTCACTTGTTTTTCTTTAAAGAATGTTTTTTTTTTCTTTTTTTTTAAAGATATAACTTTAAAAAAAAATTAAAAAAGTACTTACCAGAACAGTGAAACTTTATATTTGCTTCATAAATATTCCGCATTTTAAATTTCGCAAAAAAATTTATGTATAAAATCTCTTAACAACTATATGTTTTTTTGGCACGTTTGTTTCTACAACCGCTTATCATTATAACAAGTTAAAATTTGAAGATAACATTTTTTGATGAATCTTGAATAAAAGACGAACTTATTAATAACAGATTTGAAATAGCTGATAGAATAATCGTAGTGTTTTGAACGTTTTTAATAGCATGAGACTAATTAAGATAATTGGAATTAATATAAACTTATTTCATCATGCTGTTTTGAACTAGAATTAGAATTATATTGAGATGTGCGAGAAAGCTGACATTTATTTTGGTTGTATTGACCATCTAATAAACGTAAGTCAACTGAAAGAAAACGTTTTCAACTTCAACCAAGGTGTTCAATTATGATCAGTGTTATTATCTTTACAGTTTTGCGAGGTGACCAATTCCTGGCACCACGCGAAACAATTGCCAAAACATGACATTAAGTTAGAAAAATGTCTAGGAATGTTTTTTTTTTGTTTTTTGGGGGAGGGATTCTAAAATACGTATTATAGTTATATAAGTATTATAAAATTGTTACTAAAAATCTATTCTCAACATTTTGAGTTCAAAAAAATGTACTTATTGTTTCGGAGACACATAAAGAATAATACTTTTTAAAAACATAATAAACTAATACAATTTTTATGTAATTCGATAATGAGTTCCTAATACAGTGTTGCTGCCTTAAAAGAGTGCGGTATTTTTTGACAAAGAGAAACTGCAAAATGTCATTAAAACACTTAGAAAGGTATACTCTTATTTGATGTTTACCGCTTGCAATAAATAAGTTACTTCATTGCTTCTTTCCCACAATTACTTTTTTTACCGCTTGCAATAAATAAGCTTACTTCATTGTTTCTTCCCCACAAATGCAGTCTTAGGGTTTTTATTTTAGTGCTAACGTTAGCTTGGTTTTTTCTTTTCATATAACATTTGCAACTCAAAACGGTATGATGCGAAAAAGAACAAAACGATAAAAATATTTTTTCAATAAAACCAATACAAAATAAAATTTTTATTTTGTAACAAGTAAAATTAAAAACAAATTTTTAAAGTCCAATGCTTTATATTTTGTTAAAACACAAATTTTGCAATCAATTTTTCTGAAATTACTTTTTTATTTTATTGTATGCGTGTGTAAAAAAACAAAAAAGTTCGGATTATGCGGGTCTCGAACCACAGACCCTTATCCAAATATGTTAAACGCGCCCTTAAGTATGAAAACAATCAATATACTTATTTTAAAAATTATTCTTCTTTTTTCCATATAAAAAAAAATATATATAACAGAATTAAAATAACGAAGTTGAATGCTTTAGCTTTTTAGAAGAAAACACCTTAGAGCCAATAAAAAAGGTTAAATAAATCTTGAAAAATAATTGGAAAAAAACTCACAAAAATAGTGGATCTTTTAAATTTGTTTATTCTTTTTTTGATAATATAATAAACTTTATGCTTTTTTTTTTCAAAATGTCATTTTTAAACAATATATAATTTTTAAAACATATATTTAGTTTGCGACTGTATGTTGACTTTTAGGATGTTTTTTCTTATTCAACGACAAGGTAATAGACCAGAATTGCCAATAAGTAGTATTGAAGTAAGTTTACCATCTCTTTATGCATTGCCTTTTTTCTTAAAAATTTTTGTTAATAACTTTAAAAATATTGTGTACATCTGCAATATATGATTCTGGTTTTCTTAAAATTTTTTGTTAATAACTTTAAAAATATTGTGTACATCTGCAATATATGATTCTGGTTTTCTTAAAAATTTTTGTTAATAACTTTAAAAATATTGTGTACATCTGCAATATATGATTCTGGTTTTCTTAAAAATTTTTGTTAATAACTTTAAAAATATTGTGTACATCTGCAATATATGATTCTGGTTTTAAACCTTTTTATACCTTTTAGAAACATAATGTGAAATTTTTACATTATTAAATAGCGTTATTTTTTTTTTAAACTCAGTTACTTGGGCTTTGCTTGATTTTATTTATTTTAATAACTTTAGTTTTCTGGCGCCGCATTTATATCAAAGGGGTATACCTTTGAAATATTTATGTTAATTAAACTTATTCTTTTATATTTTTAAAATTGTTTTTCAAGTGTCTAACAAATATCATACAAAAGTATCATTTCGCAGACAATATTTTTGATTGAATTTTTTTTATTGTGAGATATTATATATACTTATTATTGGCACGTCCACCATTATTTTTGATTAAAATATTGAAATGTTGAGTCACATGACATAGCTTTCACATAGCTTTCAAAAGAGATTGGTTATCATATACATAGGTTTACATTTTCTGTTTACAGTTAAATAACTAATTTTTTTTAATTACATAAATTAATTATTTCTCTATATAATAATTAAAACTTAATATACAGTAATATAATATATTACAAGAAAATTTAATACATAGAATATCTTAAGTTCAGTTTAGAATAGTAAAAATCTTTAATTAAAAGTCGAAAAATTTCTATAGAAATGTAAAACTATTTTAAGCTTATATTTTATTACCATTTTCATTATAATGATATGTAACATACATTATAAATACGTAGTCAATAATATTGACGATATATATATATATATATATATATATATATATATATATATATATATATATATATATATATATATATATATATATATATATATATATATAGAAATTAAATTATCATGTATTATTTTAATTATTACAAATTATATATATATATATAGAAAAATAGAAACTAAATTATAATTTAACTTATTATTCCTCTGTTCTTTAAGAACATCGAGCACTTTATTTGTAGAATACATTAACATAATTACATTTGCCTAAATTTCCGACTTTCATGTAAAAGCTTAAAGATAGATAAAAATTTTCTACAGGATATATTTCAATTAATACATAGTTTTTATATAATTAATTTAATTAAACATTTTACATATGGAAATCAATGACTTTTATAATGCATTAATAAAACCTATCTTTAGCTGTTGATAAATTTGTATTACAATATTCGTATAAAACAATTATAAGAATTTATAAATATTAAAATAAACGCAACTAATTGAGTTAGGACGAATAAAATTTCTTTATCACAAAATACTTTGTTTCGCCATTGATTACAAAGTATACAATTAAGTTTAGTTATTCTACGTATTTTGTTTAATGTTTGTTTTGAAATTACTATGTTTAAAATTTCAAAGTTTATCTTGTGATGAATTTAGCACACGTTTGTTACCAGTTAAAAAAATAAATACTAAGCGTTATTTTACTTATGTTAATTTGTACTTCATGCTTACTTACGTATTTATTACTTAATAATATATCCTAAAGTAATGAAACTTCAAAAAAAAAGTTAACATATTAGTTTACTTGAGGAATAAAACATCAAAATTGGGATATTTCAATAACCCAATGTTGAAAAAGAAAACAGGTACTTTAAAGGGATTCGCTCTCCTAATTTAATTCCTAGAATCGCCTCTGGATACAAAACAAATTGAGATCGGAAAACGAACAATATTAAAAATATTTTGTTTTGTTAAATCTTTACCTTAAACATTTTTTAAATAAATCAGAATCATTTAAGTAACTAATCAACTTTAAAACCATTTTATATGGCTATTTTAAAAGGTATAAATTTAAAGCACATCATACAAACAAAACAAAAAAGGAATTAAAAAATATAATACTTTCTTTGTTGTGGTCGCCTTCATCTTTTTCTGACGGAGAAAAAACAAGCTCAACACAACAAGAATCTGGAAACTTAGCATCTTAAAAAAATAATAAAGAAAGAGTATACTTTATTTGATTTATATCATAAAAAAGTAAAAGAAACAAATTTTGGTAAAAAACATTCTAGGTAAAACAAGAACCCTACAATACAGCAATCTTACAACATAACATTCTGAAAATGTTACTATAAAAAGTGTAAACCTTTTTTAAATGCAGAAAAAAACATAAAACTTGAAGTTAATTTATAATTAAGCAGATCTAAATCTATTTCACAGAAAAATTACTAGTTATAGTAAATTTTAGGAGTAAAATATTTAAAGTTTAAAGTTTTATAAAATTTAATTCACGTTTAAGTTCACCTGTTAAACGTCAACTTTGTTCAAAAAACCCCCTTTTTTTTTGAAATTACTAAGAGTTTTGTTTATTAATAGTTATAGTTATATATTTTAAATTTAAACTTTACTTATTTTAAAATATTTTGATAAACCTGTTTAAATAAAAGGTTATAAAGCTTTAAGTTTGCATATGTAGGGGAGAACCTTAATGAATGGGACAGTTTTCGTAAAATGCATTTTTTGAGGTTAATAAATTTGTTTAAAAATTACTTTGAAAATAGTTTGATAACTATTAACTCTCGTACTATGATAAACAAAAACAAAAAAATTGATTCCGCATATGGTTATTGGTAAAAAGAGAGTTTTATTGGACCATGGCATTTGTCCCATTCATTAAGAACTACTCATTGAATGGGACAAAAAAAATTATTGAATGGGACAAATCTAAAAAATTAATAAAAGAAGAGAGGTCCTAAGTAAGTTTCAAGGCAGTCAAGCAGTAAGGGTAGTTTCTACGATTAGGGAACCCGAAAAAGCTATAAATATAGCAGAATGTCTGCATATATTGACAAACCTAAAATAATTTTATTAAAAAATATATGTATATTAAAAAAAAATTAAAAACACGAATAATTGCTTTTAGTAAATCAAAAAGCGTTGTTTAAATGCTTGGATATAATTCCCAGTAATGAAACATTTCCAATAAGGAAATGAGTCGTTGCCTACAGCATCCCTATGCTAAATTATAAATTAGAAATAAATAAACAACTTTATAACATATAAAGTATCTAGTTTACTTTCAAAAAACTCAATAAAAAAGCATCTTATTAGATATTTAAAAAACTCATTTTATTTATGTTTAACCAAAATACAAAAATCAACAATTATTGCTTGTTGCAAAGTACATGAAATAAAAACCAATAAATCAAAGAAAGTGTAGAAGATATTAACAGTCAACTTCACATAGTTCGCATTCATAATAACGCTTCTTGCTGTTATTATTACAATTACCACATATCCACCATTGACAAGTAAAACACTGAATCCAAGCAGGCCCAAAGAAATTTTTGCATTTGCATATTTTGCAAGTATTTTGTTGTTGTTGGTTTACGGGTTCATTTTTTACAGATGTCACAATTAAAAAATCTGCATCAGAGTTTTCTGTTTCTTTCACTCTATTGAGGTCAATTTTTCTTTTTCGATTTTGTGTGTTAATTTTACCAGTTTCAAAGATTTTCCTCTTATCTACTGTCTTTTCTGGAGTTTTAGTTAATATAGTACTTTTACCCTGCTGTCTTCTTTTTTTTAGAATCTTTTCATGGGGGTGCTTTAGGGTACGGATGAATGGTTTCTGGACTAACTATTTTGACTGATGATTCTGAAGAATCAACTTGTTTATTTTTTTCATATGATTGTTGATTATCTGGTTGTTTATTTTCTGATTGCTCGACAGGAAGAGGTCTGTCACTAACACTAGATGATATGAAATCACATTCCCAAAATATTTTTCTATTAAGTGGATAGATCCCACATTTAGAAAATCCACTGCAAGCATTTTTTATTGTGAATGACATATTATATGCTTTGCATGCTAGCTGAGGTAAACTATATATGTTAATAATTCTCCCTGGATTGGAGGCCAACCATTCATTCTGAGCCAATCTAAAATAAGATTTAAAAGGACCAAACACCAAAACATCCAAAGGCTGCAATCTATGACTGCAGTGTGGTGGAAATGTTAATAAAATCAAAAAGTTTTCTTTTGCAAATGTTATTGTTTCAAATGAAATGTGGCTTTCATGGTTGTCCATTAATAACAGCACTGGATGATCCACAGATGGCTTAGCATGGGAAACAAAGTGCTTCATTGCAACTAAAAAGTTCTCACTTGTCATCCAACCACTTTTGTTACACAGCCCTAAGCTTCCTGTTGGGGCTCCATTTATCATAAAATCCTTGTAGTTTACTCTCGGAAATATAAAGACAGGTGGAACTGTATTACCCATAGCATTCACAAAAGCTAACATTGTCACCAATGAACCTCTTTCTGCTGAAACAGCTTGTGATACCCTCTTAGTTCCACGAGTTGAAATAATCTTTGGAGGATCGGTTACTGTTAATAATTTGTCTCATCTGCATTAAAAATACATTCTGGTTTGAATTTATATTTTAAATGAACTTCTGACAAGTTATCAAAAAAAATTGATACCGTATGTTCATTAAATGCAGTTGCACGAGCAAGACTAACTTTTTCTGGCTTACGTAGTGATAATTTTGGATGTCGTATCAAAAAACTTTCCAACCATTGCTTTCCAGACATTTTATTTTGGTGGCATGACTCTGGAATACTGTTAGAATTTAATGCAATTCCGTACTTGTAGGCTAACTGCCTAGTTTGTAATTTAGTTAAACCATAGCACATATTTGAAGATGTATGCAAATAATCTGCAATAGCACTTTCCTCGGACGCATGAAATATTTTTCTATTTCCAATGTTTACAGTGTGTTT
>NC_088925.1:19800000-19865000 GCF_038396675.1 Hydra vulgaris
GTGAAATTGTACTCGAAAAATTAAAGTATTTATCGAAGCATCTTTTTGAATGCATTTTATCTGAATAAATAAATAATAAATAAATAAATCAACAACAAAAAAACAAATAAAAGTTAAATGCTTTATTAAACAACATTCAATGTATAAACAATGTGTACAGATGACAAAATATCTATAGTAGAAAATAAATTGCAGAAGTAGTAAAAAAAAAAAAATTTGGTGCATTCAACAACAAAATTTGTTATGATAGTGTCGCATAAAACGAAGCTAATTTAATGGTTGTGTGGCTAGTGGTAAGCTTTTCTGTGGCTTCTTGGAGCTTGCAGAGACTGATGAACACTAACCTGAACAAAACTCAGTCGCTTACAGTTAACAATTATTTTAATGCTGTTGCTATTCCTATTTTGATGAGTGGAAACACTATTACTGAGTCTTATCCTTTAATGTGTTTGAATTATTTTTTGATAATGGTCTTTAATGAAAAATTTTATAAACAATCCATTAAAAAAATAGCATCAGATGAGATTAATGTATTAAAGTATCAATGCTTTGGGATTTTCTCCGGCTTTATGTGTTTCTTATGTTTTTCGTCTACCGTAACTTTTTTGCTTTTTAACTCACTTTTTTTTTCCTGCTTATTTCCAACTTTAATACTCTTTGCTTGTTGCCTTGTTGCAAAGAAAGTTTATTAAAAAATAACAATAAAAATAACGTCTTACCATGACGTCACCTTGCACTTTTGTATTTTGGATTAAAAAGCACACATGCTTTGAGTCAGATGAAATATTGCTTAAATAAAAATATTAAAATTTAAAAAATGCAATTACAAACGCAGTGCAACTTAAGCAACTAATAAAGTTAACTATAAACTTTGTATTATTAACAACATTCAGTTAGGCAAGAAGTAAAGTTAACTATAAAGGATGATCCTAATGAATAAGCCATATACAATACTGCTAAAAAATTTAGCATACATTAGATTTAAGTTTCATTTTTCTTCTTTTAATTGAATTTAAAGGCGGTAAACTTCGTATGCCTTTTCTACTTTTTTAATTTACAGTTAATTAAAACAAACCTTAAAAAAAAAAAAAAAATAGAATAAAAACTACGTTATTTTAATCATCTATTTTTAACTTAAACAGAGACTGTTAATTATAGCAGTGTAAAAAAGCCGCTTATTAGTTTAGCACGCTTGCACTCTTATTGTCTTTTAACTGGTTTCTTAAAAATACTTCTACTTATGAATTATTTTGGAAAAAACTTTTTATTTTTTGATGTCAAATTTTTGCTAAAAAGTAAATTTAATCTTATCTTATCTTTTTTTACATAATAATTGAACAAAAGTTTCTAAAATATACAAAGTATGCATTACCTCATTTGAAATAAACTTGGTATTTTTCGCTTAAATTTTGTCCATAATTTGACCAATAAGATGAGAACTTACTGTGCTTGTAAAGATAAATTTGACAACTTACTGTGCTTATAAAGATAAATTTGACGAGATGCATGCAATGTCATGCAAAAAAGGTAGCTTTGTGTGTTACAAACATGATAATATCAGAGATTTTTTGTCTGTTTGCCTAGCTAAAGTTTGTACTCATGTTCAAGTGAAGTCACATTTAATTCCGTTGACAAATGAAAATTTTCATTTAAAACAGCCAATACAAGCGACGAAGCTAGATTGGATATAAAAGCTAAAGGATTTTGGAGGATGGGAGAAACTGCATTTTTGATGTTAGAGTAACGCACGTAAACTCCAAGTTCTCTAAAAAATAACCAACGAAACAGATATTCCGTAGACAGGAGGAAGCAAAAAAACGTGAATATTTAGAACGAGTTCTTGAAGTTGAACATTGTACATTCACCCCATTGATTTTTGGTACCAAGAGTGGATTCGGAGACGAATGTAAACGGTTCACGGCTCTACTTGCTTATAAACTGTCTATTACGAATGGTGAGAAGTACGGAACATATATAAATTGGTTAAGGACACGTCTTTCGATGGAGATTACACGAGCATCCCTCCTCTACTTAAGAGGCTCACGAACTCCACTTAGGCGCTACCACATTGATGACGTTGGTTTAGAGAATGTACAAAGTGGACTTATTTAGTTTGTATCTTTAAAATGTTATTGTTTTGATTCGTATAACAGTTTTCTTGTATTATATAAGAATAAATATCAATATTTATATAAAAAATAATAATAAGATGGGGAAAAAATCAATTAGTTCTGAAATAAAACAGCGTATTGTAGGACTACATCTTGGTGGTTTCAACAGTTCTGAAACAGCTAGAACTCTTAAGTCTGTATCTCGTTCATGTGTACTTAGAACAATTCAGAAAATTAAAAAAACTGGTACTACTGCAGTACCAGTTTTTTCAAATTTCTGAATTGTTCTGCGGTTATTAATTGAAAAAGAAAAGTGATTATCCGAAGACACTATAATGAGATGTTTCATTTTCATAGTCGCTTCATTGTGCTGCGACTACAAGGTGGTGGAGGTTTGGTAGACATATGGGGTTGCATCACTTATGAGGGCCCAGGTCTCTGCTACTTATACGATGGTCATATGGATCAACATAAATATATCAAAACGCTTGAAAATCATTTAATCCTGGTTAGAGACATCTTTTTTAGCAATGAGTCGGAGTGGCAGTTTCAACAAGACAACGCTCCTTTTCACAAGACAAAAACGGTGACTATATGGTTTCAAGAAAACAACATTAAGGTATTTCAGTGGCCAGCTAGATCACCTGACCTTAATCCAATCAAAAATGTATGGACTGTACTGGATTTCAAACTCACTAAAGCTCCCGTAGCATTGGCTGAACATCTTAGGAAAAGTTTGAAAGGGTCGTTTGACAGTTTATCAACTGATTATTGCCAAAAACTTTTTGATTCGATTAAAAGAAGATGTGAAATATGCATAAAGAACAAAGGTGGGCATATCCCTTATTGATCTTGCTATTAAAGCAAACTTAAATCCAGGTGTGCTAAACTTATGAGCAGCTTTTTTTTAACTTTTTTTTTATATACTAACTTTGATTAAAGATATTTAGTGATAAACACTTGTTTATTTTTTTTTTTTTTTCTTCTCTTAATGTAATTAAAAAAGTCAAATAAATATGTTTCGTTTTTTAAAAACCCTTGAGTTTCTTGTTTTTACTTTTACTATTTTATTTTTAAAGAAAAAAACTTAAATCTAATAATTTTTGAGCAGTATTGTATATCCCAACTGATATTCAGAAAGCACTTTTAATATTTCGAATTGTAATGTAGTTATTTTTTTACTTGGTTCGCAATCGTTGTTTTTTCTTGTTGAAATTATTTTCCAAAATTATTCATAAGTAGTAGTATTTTTAAGAAACCAGTAGGTACTTTTTTGGATTCATCCCCCTCTCACACCCTCCCCCATCCTTTTTTAATTTATTGATTTATAAAGTCAAAAGTGCCCTAGTAAAGTTATGGCGAGTAAGACTTAAGTCTTAAAAGCAGTTATTTAAACATAACGGTGGAATTTATGACTTCGAAATTTTTTTTTCTTTATTTTTATTTTTTTATTTTTATTTATTAATTTATTTATTTTTTATTATTTAGGTGCCCCAAGAAGACCTAACCGTCTTATCACAGAGCACCGCGGAAGTGCATTTAACTAGGAAGTTTACGCCTCCTTCCTTACCGTGACGCGAAAATATATCCAGAGTTCGTTTCGAACCCCGTCCTGCTTCTAAGACAAGCGCTCTAACCACTGCACCACAGCCGGTTTATTACTAACTATATTATTAAATAGTCTAAAGTTTTTTTTATTTATCGACTACACTGGTTGATTTTAAATTTTTTTTTTAAATAAAGTGAAACTCTCTCTCAGAATGGTATGTGTATGTGTGTAATATTTATATTTTTTGCTACTGTAGAAAATGTAATCAGTTTAGCAATTACTACTTGCTTCTTTATGTATTAAATCTTATATAAAACAATATATTAACTTCTAGTTTATAAATTTACGTCTTTATGATAAAATATTAGTAAATTACGATTTTATAAAAATGGTGCTCGGTGATAATACATTATGTCTTCTTCTTGCTCCAACTATTTATTTTATTGTATATTTATGTATATGAAAACTGTATTTATAGAAAAAAACGAAATAAATTAAAAAAAACAATTAGTAAAAAATTTTTCTTTACTTTTTGCTTTTCATTAATTAACAACGACTTAATTAATCAATAACGACTTTAAATCAAGAAAAAGTTGTAAAATACTGTAAATATTCAATCAAATCTTTTTATATAAAACTTTACAGATTTCAGTAGCTTGTAGGCCAATTTAATAGATATTGAAAAATGCCCCATCTCTTTTAGGGGCAAGGGTGCAAATTATGTTAAGCCTTAAACAAAGCTTGCTATGGCAACGACCATCAATATGCTTAGCAAATAACAGGATAAAATAGTTTTAAAAAACTTTGAAAACAACTTATTATAGTTACTACTTATAGTTATAATAAAAAAATTCAACAAAATACCAAAAAAAAAATTGTTTTTCAATTGGGGCTATCTTAAATTTTTATAATCTACTCCATAATATTTTACCATAAAGTTGTCCATAACAACTGCCTAAATAAGACATAAAATTTTACCTATTAATTATAAAATAACTTATCTATATTTGAAAATTTCCAAAGTTTCCGGAAACCTTTCCGAGTTGAAAATTTCCGGGAAATTTTCAACACTAATAAATAGAAAAAAAACATTTAAACAATTAAATTATTTTTAATAACTGATTATTATAAATATTTTCAAATATTTATTGATCTGTTATTAATATATTTTTAAGCTTGTTGCAAATTATTTTCATGTAACTCTTTTTTTAATGTTAACTTACTTCCTTGAGGCTGAGAGAGTCACTACAGTTGAGGAGCCAACTTTTTTAATAATATTTACACCCCTCTCTCTCAACTTTTTAAATCCGAAACATACCTTGACGAACAAGGTATGAAACAAGTTGAGCGCGGCACTACCGGAGACGTGGTGGGGATCGAACTCGGAATTTCTCGCTTATGAAGCGAGCGCTCTGCCGCTCCACCACTGCCGCTTTTGTTTTATAATTATAATATAAATTACTAATAAGTCTACATTTAAGTTACTTATAAGTCTAATTTTAAAGATTTAACACATCTTTTTGTTATCATAAAAATTTTATGATAACACAAAAAATGATATTTTACGATAAATGTAAAAGTTACAATTACAGATTTTATCAGAAAATGCAGTGGTTAGAAATGTTGCATTTTTAAAGATTTCTAAAATATTTTTGTATATAAACTGTTAGTAATTATAGGTAATGAATTTACAAAAAATTAATTATTTAAAATTGATATTATATTGAATGTTATTGTTGATCCGATATTATATAATGCATTAAAAAACACTTCTAGTAAAGTTATCTTAACGAGCTCACCAGTAAAACAGACTGACGTCTTCTTCTTACTCTGGCTATTAGGGGAAAGGCGCCTATGATGGCATAGCGCCAATGATGGCATACCGGTCATATTTTCATAAATATTGGTTATGGCAAAAAAGTAATTTTAGTAAAAACACGTCCCTTATGCACAAATTTTGCTTTTATAATAAACAAAAACTGATTTTGGGATGTGCTGTTGTATTTTTAATCCCTTTAAATATTTAAGATTGTGATTTTATTATTAACTGTGCAGAAATGAAATTTTCATGCATTTAATTTCCAAGTTTTGTGCATTTAGTAGAATACTTATTTATATTTTATCTTTTGAACAAGGCAGACATAGCTTGTTTAAATGAAAATGATGACTTCTTCCTATGATGGCATACTGACGAGTTAGGTGTGTTTCAATACTGACGAGTTGAGAAAACCTTTTTTCTTTCATATTTGTTTCATATTATTCATATTTGTTTCACATTATTCAAAAAGGAATTTTTACTTCACTACAAAATTTTTGGTTCATAAAACACATAAAACGCAATATCTCTTATGCACACGCGCAAAATTCTACACTGCTGCTGTATAGCACGAAAGGGTTAATTAAGATGATTACGCGGTATTTCTGAGGGAAGACTCTAAGGTCAAATGAAATTGTCAAGTTACCCTTAATGCTAACCAGCCCTATCCTCCCCTATGCCATCATTGGAGCAGTAGTTGCATATGATGGCATACTTGTGCTTTTTTTTTTAAATAAAAATAACTAATATAAAAATAAAACTGGTAAAAACTATTGAAGTAATTATTGTTCTACATGTAACAAAGAATGTATCCATATCAAAACTTTTGTTCATGGTCTACAGGATACTGAATAATGAAGCTTCAAAGTTAAGTATGTCATCATAGGCGCCTTTCCCCTACTTTTGTATTTTTTTTTTAATTTATAAAAGTTTTTATTTAACGACAAAATAAACAAATATTTCTTACTGCGTGGAGGTAGTATGTATAAGTTGGTAGCCTTGATAAATTTTTAAGCAGAACTGAAACGTTAAGCCTTCATTAAAGCATGGTGTGCCGTGAATGATGATTGCATTTAAATGTAGTATTCTTCAGTATAGTAATCAAAAACAAAATTTTAAACAATAAAAACAAAAATACTGTGGTTATTCTAATTTTAAAATAAAATAAAAAACAAAAAAACAGAAAAAAAACATTGAGAAACAAAAGTTTTATTATTTCTTATAAACTAAATTTATCAGACGTTTAAAAGGGTTGCTGTTAATGTATAGAGGAGAGTGAGGTAAGTCGGAAAGACGATAAATTGAGGTATTTTTTATCTCAAAAATCATAACTTGATTTTATAAATAAAGTTTTTGATATTTATTTAAGTCTTTCTTCGCAGAAGCTTAAATAAATTATAAAACTCACTCACTCAAATTATAAAACTCGCCTCTTCTCTAAAATGTAAAAGTAGAGAAAACCAATTTAATATTCCTGATTTACTTATCTAATATTCGTTTATTATTAGCCTACATTATATCTACCAATAATAGATAATTATCACATCTATATACTAACTTTAAATTTTTAAAAATTGATATATTAATTTACTATTGTTTAAAAACTTTTTTTGTCAATTTCGTTGATTTTATTTAAATTTTAAGATTGTACAAAATTTAATTCATGTTTCAACAACTTTTCCCTTTTAAAAAAATGCTTTTTTTATCAAAAATTACAAAGATTCACAGAGTTTTATTTATCAAAATAATTATAATCATACGTTATAATTTTTTTTATTAGATGCATTATTTTATTTTGACAAAGGCAGTAATCTAGACACGTGCTCCCAGTGGAGTACTGCTTAACTTTGAAGAAAAACATTAATTTGTTTAAATAAAATTTACATATATGTAACAGAAAACATTAGAGTTATAACATTTTGGTACCCCTAGTTGGTCTATCAAAAATAAGTCAACTTTAATTGAAAAAACCTAAGAAGTGGTTTTATTTACTTCTCAAGCAAGACCACTCAGCATTTATATTTTGAACAAGATCACCTAGCATGACCCTTATAAAGTTCTTTGAACCGAGTAAATTTTTCATGTTGTCTTTATAATGTATTTTGAATCCGTATTGAGATGATCTCTAACAATGATTTTTTAATTCAGACGTCCTGTGATTTAAAAGCATAAAAATTTTTACCTGTTCTTAATCTTCAGCTTTTTTTCAAATAACATGCCGAAATATTTAACGTATCTATATTCAAATGGAAATCAAATTATATCGCGTCTAAGTTAAAAATAACATTTTATAGCATAAGTTATAAATAATATATAAATTAAAATTGAATATATTTGATATACTTTTATGTAGGTTGAAATAAAACCTTTTAAAAACCACTTTTAAAACCACATTACTATTAGTTTGAACTTTGCGGGAAACTGCTTCATAACTATTTACCAATCAACTATCCTCGTTGCAACTAAGGAGCAATTTTATGTTTTTGATGTTGTTGGGTTTACTTGTGTCACTTGCAAAAAACTATTTTTTTAAATTGTTATCATAAGGATTAATGAAACATTAAATCATTCCGTTGGTAATACAACGTTTTAATAAATGCTTTTTTTTTTTTAATTTATACATTAGTTGTTGTTGTATAAATCCTAACAATATTTTACATCTGGGTACTTCTATCATTATGACTAACTTCAATGTTACTATCCAGGGCCGACAACACTGAGGGCGGGGGAAGGGGGACGGGGTCATATGCCCCCCCTCCACTTTTTTTCTGAAGAACCTTTTTTTTTTAATAAGAAAATTCTAGATATAAAGGACTTTTTTTAGAAATTGACGATTGTGCCCCTTCACTTCAAAACCCGTATCATCGGCCATGCTATCCGTTTATAACTTACTGCTTTTTGGGTTAGGTAAGTCTGATTGGCAAATGTTACAAATGTCGCAAGCTAATCGCGAGCCATTTATTAACAGTACTTTAAACATTTATTTTATTATTTTTACTTAAGTTATTTAAGTATATATTTAAAATACATATCAAAGTAAAAAATAAAGTATAAAAATTAACTACCGTTTTTGAGACGGCTGTAATGTTCCATCGAGTTTTGCATCGTAAAATCTTCCCAAAGCAAACCATTCAAAAGCAATTTGTGCACTTTAAATCGATAAAAAAAATATATAATTACTCTAGATAAACCATTAAAATAATTTATAAAAGTTAATAAGAATATATTTTATGTAAGCGCTTTTGACTATTTACATTTTTATTATTCTTTTTTTTCCTGATTATTTAGGTGTTTAATTGTTGCAGATCACTACAAATTTTAATGAATATGTCTTCACAGTCTTTCTCATCAATTTCGCTTTAAAGGCCTTCCCTTTCTAAGACCACCTTTACAATCGCATAGCTTTTTTGAAGCTGTGCGATTTTAAAGATGTTTCATGGCAAACTACTTTACTATATGACAGTCATGTTACGGTGTTCTTTGTTAAAATTTGTTAGTTTTCAGAAAAAAATTAAAAAAACTTTAGTTCTGGAATTTTATCACTCGAACCATGTGATATAAAAAATAAACTGGGTAAAGTTTAAACGGTGCAATAAACTTTAAAAGAATTACCTCGGAACGTTTTTGCTAAACTGTATGTAAGCAGCCACAATTAATCCAATGCGACTTTTGCCTCCCTGTATAATAAGAAAATTGTGAACTTATACTGCTTGATGATTGTTACCCTGTATAATAAGAAAATTGTGAACTTATACTGCTTGATGATTGTTTTCCTGTATAATAAGAAAATTGTGAACTTATACTGCTTGATGATTGTTACCCTGTTAAATTAAAAGAACTGTTGAAGTTTAAAAATCAAATAAAAGTTCTACAAAATTGAATGAAACCAGATATAATAAAATAATGATCATTAGGTTTGAGCTGAAAATACCTTTAATTATACTATTGTTCACGTTATAAGTTTGTAAAGTTTACATTGAAATTTTGAGGGATTCAGCATTACAGTGTAATACCTAAAAACCTAACATTGAACCAAACCTTGCAATGAATAATTGCCACATTTTTTTTGTTTAATTGCATCCATCCATGCATATGTTGAATAATTCTATAACAAACATCGTTTAAAAAGGTTTTAATTTAGTTAACCACGACATAAAAAAAAATTTTAAATTCTTTAAAAATATTTTGTTTAATTCTTTTTTTAAAACTTACTTCGTCAGTTTATCGAGCGGGGGAGCTAAATGATCTGGCCAACCAAAATCTAAAACCTAAAATATATTTCATAACAACAACTTTAAAACTAAATTTCTTTTAGGTTCAAGTATTATTCAAAATATAGCTTTGTTAAAGAGCCTGGAAGTTTTTTTTAAATAACTTATTTTATAGTAAGCTTTTAAAAATTTATTTAAATAATCAGATGGTACGGAACGAGTTAAATTGAACATGTAAAGAGCACTATTCAATTTTAAACCTTTTTTAAATTTCTGTGATGTTTTGACAAAAACATTCTACAATTTTTTTTCCATTTTTCATATACTTTTAATAATTTACATTTTATTCCTTATTTTTTAGCTTATTTATAATATTCAAAGATAAATTTTTATAGCAGAGATTTACATTTTTTTAGTTAAATATATTTCTGCAAACGTTTATTTGTTACTCTTCTTTTTAAATAAAATGCTAGCTAAGTTAATAAATAATATGCTACTATTAAAACTTTAAAAATCGCAATAAACTCCAAGCGTGAGAGCAAACTAAAATAAACTCCAAGCGTGAGAGCGAACTAAAATAAACTCCAAGCGTGAGAGCGAACTAAAATAAACTAAAATTAATGAGTCTAATACTTTTAAAATTATGTTAAAACAATTAGGGGCTCAACACTTTTGATTATTTAATAAAAAATACCTTGTGTAATATTAGGATTTACTAAAAGACTTAGAGATATCAGGAATGAATTATATAACTGGTTGCAGAAGTCAACCCAAGATTAAATAGGTTCAGCAATGAATTATATAACTGGTATAAATGTTTGTTCTTGTTTACCTTAAAAGTTAATTTTTAGACTTAAATCAATTTTTTGTTTAAAAACCTGCGTGGTTTTTATTTAGCAAAATCCAGTATAATCCGCAATTTTTGACAAAACTTTTTCAAATGAGATGAGTATAAACATACAAAAGTTTTGGGGTTTACAACTTTTTGTATGAAACAGAATTGTTAACTTACTAAAACTTTTTTTTTTTCTTATATAAATTTTTTTTTACCTGTTTTTCAGAATGCAATTGAAGAAGATCGTAACGTCTTTCTGAGACATTGATGATTCTGTATTGGTCACAATGTTTTTTACGTAACAAGGCTAGAACATCTATGAGGCCAGATTTGTACAATTTCTCAAAGCTGTTTGATGGAAATGTCAGAGCTAAAATAAAACTGTCATTATTTTTATAATTGTTTTACAAAATATCTATATAGTTATATGTGATAAAGAATTATCAAAATATCTGCATTGGTGCATGCGTCTTTTTATTCTTTAAAATTTTTTGATTCTTTGAAACGTTTTTTTTTTCTTCTTGCGTTCTCACAAACACACACACACAGACACACACACGCACGCACACACACTTAACCCGCCTAAAACTAGTATCAAACAAGTTTGCCCCAGACCCTAGAAATTTTTTTTTAAATATTCGATATACGTGGAGTATACAAACATACAGTTGAAAAAATATTAAATGGTTGTAGCATAATATTTTATTGTACTTGTTAAAATACATTTAAAATTTATTTAAAATCATTGTGTATGATATTAAAACATTATGTTTAATAAGTTCTATAAATAAGCATATAAATAATACAAATAATAAATTATAAAAAAGTGAATCTAGTTTTAGCAAAGAATAACTTAACAATACATAAAAAAATGATGGAATACCTATAAGTTGATCTGTTATGTAAGTTAAATCTAGTTCGCAATCGTTGCATGCAATTTCTTTGCTACAAAACAATAAAAAGCATTGCACACATTTTGAGATTTCAGCGTAATCAGCTTTCTAACTATTTATTTTCTAATTATTATTTCATGTGTGTGTGTATATACATACATATATGTATATATATATATATATATATATATATATATATATATATATATATATATATATATATATATATATATATATATATATATATATATATATATATATCAGCGACGAATCCGGGGTGGATGGGGGTAGCATCCCCCTCCCCCCACCACCACAAGAATCTAAAAGTCCTAAAATATCTTATAAATTGAGGATCTTTTTTTTTTTAGGAGACGCAAATGTGGTACAATATATAAAAATATTTCAACATCCACCCCCACTAAAAATTTCTGGATCCGTCGCTGATATATATATATATATATATATATATATATATATATATATATATATATATATATATATATATATATATATATATATATATATATATATATATATATATATATATATAGCAGAATTACTTTGTAACAGCAAAAGTTCAAACTAAAATACCTCGATAATGCTTCAGATGAAGAATTCAACATTATATGGGGCTAAAAGTAAAAAATTGCTTTAAATAAAAATATATTGATGTGTAAAGTAAGTAAAAAAAAAAAAAAAAAAATGAAAAAAATTATTTTGTTGTAAAAGCGAGTTTAAAAAATTGATCTTTAAAATTTTATTCAAATGCAATTTGTTTTTATGTAACAACTTTAAAGTCGTTACAAAGAAAGTCTTCAGTTATAAATAGTTGCATTTAAAGTCAGGGACGGATGCAACGTTTATTGGTGTTTGAGATAGGTAGCTTCCAGGTATAAAGCCAAACATATGGTTATCCTATTCTGAACTAATTTTTTTTTTTTTAATAAATATTAAATTTCATAGAATAATCTTTTAACGATCAAAAACTATAATCATATAAAGTTTTAACCCTCAATTTGAGAGTTATAAATTTTGAAAAAAATGAAATTTCAAATTTATCAACGAATATAAATTTAGTTGAGAAAAATAAAATAATATTTTATCAACTTGTTGCCCACATGGGGGCAAAGGTTCTTAACAATCCACTTTTATGTACATTTAAAATAGTGTGCTGAAAAGTAGAAAAAATATATTTTTCATTAACTTACACAAAAAAAGTTGTAAAAAAGTTATTAGTTTATAAATTGAACTATATACTCATAAAAAGCAATAAAACTCCAGTGATTGTATATTTAGTTTTTTAAGTTTTTTCAGTTTTGAAAGTATCCTAAAGCGTGAAGCCCGTTTTATTTTTCAGACATTTAGAAACAACTGATTGAATATAGGATTCAGCTTAAAGTTAAACGTATTATTTTCTGCTGACCAAAAAGAAATTTATTGTAGCAGTTTTCGTTCCAAAAGATTTTAATTTAAACAGAAATCTGTTTTGAGGTACAGTAGCTTAATCAAAATCAGTATAAATTACATCTTGAGCAAGTAAGTCTAGCCACTAGTGGAACACATTTAGCCGTAAACGTTTAGAGAGAAAAGAAGTGATTAATTATATTAGAAAAAGTGTTAGTGTATTAGTTATATTATTTTGAACAGATATTCAGTTTTTTAACAGGTAAATAAATAAATTTATATTTATATTTTATATTTATTTTGAAACCCAGTGAAAATTGTGACAGAAATTTATGAAATAACATAGCAAAAGTAAAGGTAATATAATTCGGTTTCTAGTTTCATATTAAGTTTAAATGATTTAATAGAGTTGTTCGCTTATGTTTAGTTTACATTTAGTTTATATGGTTTTGTATAAAGTTTGCAACTAGAACAAGTAAGTCTAGTCACTAGTGCAACACATTTAGCCGTAAACGCTTTTGAGAGGAAAGAAGTAATTGATTATATTAGAAAAAGTGTTAGTGTATTAGTTATATCATTTTGAACGGTAGTCAAGAGAAGAAAAAGGGAACAGTATTGCCATCTTAGCATACGCAAGTCAATCGGGAGGTATAACTTAAGAATAAGAGCAAACAATGGACGGGTTAATTAATAGATGTTTACAAGGTTAAAAGACGGTCTAAAGTAAATTGTGCCGTGCTTAGTTTCGGAAAAAGTTGTTGCCCAGTGTGACAGGCAGTGAAATAATCTGTTTATTAATGTTGGCAACTAGAGCAAAATTCTAGTCACTATTTGGAACACATCAGACCGTCAAATCGTAAGTGAAAATGAAAAAAAGATTATATTAAAGTAAGTATTAAGCAAGTAATTAAAACAGAAAAAAACACAAAATACTAGCTGTTCTATTTGTGTTCATCCGCTTGTTTATTTGTGTTTATATTAATTTAGTGACCTATTTAACAATATGTGTTGCACCTTCTAACATTGTGTGCAATTTCTGTCCGCTTTCTCAATGCTATCTTTCTAACACGACTTACGTATATTGACTTGGTATTGTGGTTTATCCTCCTCCGGCTAATTGCCATATAGAGGCCACTTTACCAAGGCCCGCAAAGACAAGTTCAGCTTCTTAAGGAGCATCATAACCCGCTTAACGTACCAAGAGTAAAGTGATTTTGGAAAGAACGAAGATATAATAGAGTGAAAGAAAGAAGAAGTTGTGTTCACGGTAATATGCTCATTAAGGAGCTGAACTTGTCTTGCGGGCCTTAAACGTAAATAAAGAATTTAAATACAATTTTAAATTTTTTTAGATTGGTATTTTTTTACATTAACTTAAACAAATACTTGCACATAAAATGAAAAATATATTTTTAATTTGGTTCAATATTGAAAACGTTATCTACTTTTGTCAAACTTTTTTTCAATAAACCAGCGGGACATATAAAGTATACAACAGCAGGAACAGCAGGGACAGCAGGGGGGTAAATGTTTAATTATACTTTAATTATGTTTTCTCTTTTCTCAGGCTTTGCGCCTGGTGATTGTTTTTACAAGTTTTCTGTACTTAAACATCTATTTCCAGAAAAAGAAAACAAAATAATAGAAATAATAAATTACAATGGGAAAAGATAAATATAGAAATATTATTTTCTAGATAAATAATGCCTTCAATAAAAAGCAAAAACAATTTTTTTATTTATAAATATTTATAAATAAAAAAATTGTTTTGTTTAAAGTATTTAAATACTTCAAAGATTTTTTTTAAAAGAATGAATTTTTATTTTAGTTTCAAAAAAATAGTAATAATAATTTATGAAATTTTCACAAAAATCACTGTAAATCTTTTGGTAAACAAACGCTTTGGAAGCCGTGTTGTTTTTATTTTAATTTTATTTTAAAAGTTTTGTAAATGACCAAATTCATATTAGTTGTGGAAGAAATGCAATAAAAAAATAGAACTACAATAAAAAAGTGTGCTTAAAATAAACGATTTAATATAAACAAACAAATGTAATTTTTTTTTTAGTAAACCAGGATTGAAATTTAAAAAATTGAAGTTAAATAAATAATAGTCTGTTGTTTTATAGATAAACTTTTAAAGTTTTTAACAAAATTAATTACAAAATAATAAGACATGTGAAATTAAACACATGTTTAGTTACAGTTAACTCCCTGTTATTCGAACTTCTTAAGGGAATGAGAAACTTGCTTCAAATAACTGAAATTTTGAATAACTGAAAGTCCTCTTTAAAGTGACGTTATTCAAATTTTAACACAAGAAGAGAGTAAAAAAAAAAAAAGAACTTTAGTAAAAGATGTTGTATCTTTACTTTTAAAATAAAAAGTTTTTTACCAAATTTTTTTAAGTCGTCCATTTCGATTGCTTTTACATTTCTATATAAGGTTTGTCAAACATATTTGGTTGAGGCTTTGTGATTGTCTGATATTGCCGCCATTATTGTCAAAAAAAGAACAGTATTAAAGTAACTCTATTGCTAATAGAGCAATTAGTTCACAAATTTCAAAATTTCTGTTTAAGTAATCGTGAGCAGCAATGCCTTTATCTACTAAACCACTTGATTTAAGCTTGTTGACGTTCTCGTCAAGCAATTTGAAAGGATCCTCCTACCATTTAAACATGCAATATGTTTTTACAGTGAGATGTCTGCCTTTTCAAAACAACTCTTTAAAGTGTTTACCGATACAGTGTCCCATTCATCAGAACCAAACCATCAGAACCAAAACCATCAGAACCAAATCAGCATTGTAAATATTCATCCATTTATATCTTAAAAGGATTGTAGGCACTTAATTCTGCTCCTAACTTGTTTTCATTTCCTCTGTGCCTTATAACCCGTTATGTTGAGTTTTTTTTCAAAATCAATAGCTTTCTCCTTAATGATGTGCCCACCAATTAGTGCATTTTGTTCATGTGCGTTTATAAACCATTATATACATGTTTATCATCGAAATCAAATCTTAGCTTTTGTCTCTTGCTTCAAATTAACTCGACTCATACTTGCTGATCATGTCTTTATGCGTAATGCGATAAGTTAAAGTGTTTTAAGGAACACCAAACTTATCGGGAACATTTTTTTTAGCTTGATCTTTTTCCAAACCTTTAATAGAAGATATTTTTCTTAAATTTTAGTTTTGAAAGAGGTTTGTAACCACAACTAAAGTAGCCTTCCTCTTCTTTCTTTATGGACTTACGGAAGTGAATTAAAAATATTTAAAAAAAAGTAGATATTTGCATAAGCTTGTGAAATAAAATTTAAAGGGAATAAAAATTGTTTTGAACAAGCGAGAAATTCGAACAAGTGCCAGTTCGAATAACTGGGAGTTTACTGTACATACAAATTGTATTTATAAACTGTAACCAACATTTGATAATATTGTAACTGAATATATAAATTCAGTAACAAATTTCTTTTTTCCTGCAGGCGAACTCCTAGAATTTTTTGATGTTTAAGATTAGTAAAGATATAGCTTTAACGCGCTGAGAAAAATTGATTTTTTTACAATAACATATTGGTGCCTAAAAAAGAGATCTTAAAAAAAAATTAAAATGACTCCTATAATAAAGAACTAAAATATTTCGGTGAATCCTATCATCACCTCAAAGAATTTTTCCCTTCCCCACCCATCCTTTAAGATTAGTTTCCTTAATTTCATTTGGGAAAAAAAAAGTTGTTTTTTTTATAAATTAATTGTAAAGTAACTTCTGTTTTCAACTATATTTTTATTTTTTTATATTTAATTTTTATTTCACTATTCTATTAAATCTTAATAAGGAAAAAAGATTCTCTATGCTGTAATTTTCTGTAATGTAAGAGTTCTCTATAATTTTTCACAGCATTATAGTGTGGACAGGTATCAACTATTATAAAAGGGGCAGGTTTCCCCTATTAACGCAAAACCTCTTTTCTTATTAAAAAGAAAATTTTCAGAAAAATTTTTAATCTACACTAAAAAACGAAGACTTCTTTCTAACGAAAGTGAATAAAAATAAACGAAATAAAAAAAAAATAATAATAACGAAATGAAAATTAAAAAAAAAAAATTCGAATATTTGCCAGCATCAGCTCTTTCAAATAATATAAAGCGTTTACGTGTAAATTACGTCAAAAAACCAAGCTGCTCTATTTTTATACGCTGTTTATTTAGATTATTTTAAGTTGCGGTTGTAACTCTTATATTAAGCCTTTTATATATCTGTCATTTATAACTTGGTAATATTTATAGCATTTATTGAGCTTTAGATAATAAATAGCAAGTTAGTTTTAAAATAAACAAATTTCTATGTTTACCAACTTGACGGCCCAAGGTTTTTATATTTTTTAAAAATGTTTGTGCATTCTTTGCTTATTAATTTAGAACATTTTATCCTCGAAAATAATGTTACAGTTTTTCAGATTTAAACCTCAGCGTATATATACGTATTTATACCTCAAAAATAGTAATTTTCTAACATTATTTAGGTACCAACTTGATTGAAAGAAGTTGGGTACCAATTTGATTGAAAGAAAAAAAAAGTACTTTTATATTTTTATCTCATACAAATTGATTTAAAACAAATTTTTTATATTATTATCTCATACAAATTGATTAAAAAAAAAGAAGTTAATTTTGCATACCTTACATACCTGAGTTTGATTTTTCGTTGTGTTCATTTCTAGTGTCAAGCAATGTTTGAGAACCTAATCAAAATAAAATTTTAATTGAGAAAAAAGAAAACAGTTTCACAGTATGACTTTTTTCCATCAAATAATTTCCTTACTTTTATATTTATAATTTATAATAAGCTAATGAAATAAATAATAGAATAAAATGTAATGCCCCTTTTTGATTGATTAATGGCCCAATCTTAAATATTTGATGATTGTGTGAAAAAAGAAGAAGAAAAGAAATGAAAATTAAAGAAATGAAAGCAATTATAACTCACGAGAGGAAACTGAGGAGGTTTAGAGAACGCAAACGTTTATTTACAGAATAATATACTTGATGATCAAACAGTTCCATTTACTTTTTAATTTCTTTTTTTAAATGACCATCTTTTTTTTTTTAAGTTTATGTTTATTAATATCTGAAAAATGATTTATATATTTTGATGTTTTTAGATTCTTTGTTACTATAGATTTAATGTTAATAATTAGGTTATCACCTTGAGAACAGTTTTGAGTTTTGAAAAATCATCAAATTGTATGAAATCATTGAAAAGAACTGTAATGAAATTAATTGTACAAACAGATAAAAAAGCCTTTGGCAAAAATACTGCAAAAACCAAATGCACGAACCAACAAACCAAATTAAGAACCGAAATGGACTGCATATAAAATAATTAATAATCGACACTTTTATTGTGTCATTTTATATAATTGTTCCGTTTTTCTTTAAAATAAGTTTCGTAACTTTTTTTTGTTGTTGTTTATACTGGCTCTGATACGGATGTAGACATAAATCACTGAAAACAAAAAGTTTTTAAAAAAGTTTAAATAAAAATCTTTAGCAATTGGTTGATTTATTACATTATTATATTTATTATATTAGCAATTTAATTATATTTATTATATTGGCATATATATTTGTGTTGAATTGAATAACTTTCTTTCATTTAGTTAAAATTTTTGAGATATATGTACAAACTAAATAAAAATTTGAATATAGTTTATTTTATTAAACTTTTATTAAAGAAAACGTTAAGAAAAAACAAAAAAACGTGTTGCCGCGTTTTGGGTAACTATGTTAATTATTTTAAAACTTTTTTGCTAAATTGTTTATAATCCCAATTAATCAGTTAAAAATGATTGCCGGAAAAAATAATCTATAAACAATGTTTTATTTTAAATTGTTCACTTACCATTGGCTGACATTCAACATGACATGTAAAATTACATCCTAAAGAATAGACAAAAGTACAACAAAATTAAAATAACAAAAAAAAAATACTTTGACAAAACATAATAAAGTCTTTAATACTCGATCACCTGAGCAAACTTTGGTACAGTTCCAAACCATTTTACGACAAAGATGGCACACTTGGGGAGCATACTTGTTGACCGGTCTTGTTTTAAAGTTGTGAATTTGCGACGACTAAAAAAATGAGTTTGTCATGTTTTTTGAGGAAAAAAAAAAAATTACCACCTTTTTCAAACGTCGAGATTTTTTGTTTCAAACTATGGTCTTTAAAAAAAAAAAAAAAAAATAAAGAAAACAGAATTGGGCAAAAGTAATTTGTTTTTGATGCTTTGAATCTTACGATAAAAAAGAGTTTATAAATTTGAAAGTAAACAAAAGTGAATTGAAAGCACTTTAGCTAGTAAAACAATTTCGGGTGCTTTTAAATTTTTTTTATTTTTTATTTATATTTCGTATGCTGGTTGACTTAAAAACACATAAGTTCATAACTTTTTTTCATAAGCTTAGGTAAAGATTGCAGGTAAAATCTCATGTAACCTTATTTGAGGATGCATTTTTTCCATTGTGTTTAGCAGCATAGCGAAGAGATGGATAGCTTCTTGGTTTATCATTAACTGAAAGGTTATGAAAGATTTTCCAATGTTCTTCTAACTTTTCGGCATACGGAAACCGTACAATACATTCCGGACAAAGATAACCAGGCAATATTGGTGTAGTCATATATAGGCTAAATAAAAAAACTTTGTTTTAATTGACGTAAAACAAACTGTCATGCAAGTTAAAAAATATGCGGCTTTAATTAGAAAATCCATGTTTTAAACACAACTAACGATGTTTTGAATTTTACAATGAGGAAAAATAAATTCCCCGGAATTTTTCAATGAATGAGAAAAAGCCTGGTTTCCACGAACACTGATTTGTTTAAGGGAAGTATAAATAATCGTAATTTAATTGGATCATAGCTTTGAAAAAAGGTTTAATCTCAAATTACAACGAACCGTCATACTAATCGTATTAATCAGTTAAGAAGTAAATAAAGCGGTAATATAAAGTTTAATGTTCAAGATATTTAGTATGCAAATTTTTTATGTATGTTTGTTTGTATATATTTTTTAATTATGTTTACATATGAGCTAAACTTGCAATAAAAAGCGCAGCGTTTTTATTTCTTTATAAAAAATATTAATGACAATTAGCAGCCTTAACAGAATTATTGTGCTGTTTTTTTATCTTATCTTTTTTAAATTTATTTTTTATCCGTTTGGCTTTACAAATAGCTTGTAACAATATGGATTCTTCATAAAAATTACATAAAAATAATGGAATAATTAATAATTTGATCAGTTGGTCTTTCTTCCATGAACCCTCGCAATATAGGAAATTCTTTTTCAGTTAGCAAATGCATCAGTTGAGAAGTAAAATGAAGTTTTAAACCCTGCTAGAAACTTCCTCTCCAATCTCTTTTTTCCTGTTAGAAAGTTCCTCTTCAATTCCTTTTTTAACATAACTGTTATAATCTTAAATTTATTTATTTATAAATTTAAGAATGTCATCATAAGCATTATTATTATCATTGTTTATTTATTTATTTTTCTATCTTTACAAGTTAGTAAAATGATTTGTTTACAATATATTTTAATTATAACTAAACTCAATTTATAGCATGCAAATAATTAACTGCTTAGTATCATTATTGTTTAAATCGGAAAAACTTACAGACCAGATGATAAAGTTTTTTGGGGGTAGAAAAAGAGTTTACCTTGGTGTTGGACAACGTTAACTTTCCTCATTTTTTATCAGGTTTTTATGATATTTATCACTATGATATTTGTTTTTTTATCCCAATACTCACCTTTTTTAAATCCTTTTGAATAAACTTTCTTGAAAATTAGGAATGCTACAAGAAATCAAATTGCTCCCTTTGGAAATAATGGTTTATTAGAACGAATGACGAACGGTTGGGAGCATATTACTGAACGTGATCTTTCAAACTACGCGAGACATTGTGAGTCCTTTCTTACGCAATGTATTAATGACATTAATAAAGAATAAAAGTCTTTAAAAATTTGTTTTATACAGAGGTGTAGCTAGGCGTTGACATATGGACAGTTGCCAAGGGTGCAACATTCGAAAAGCGCCAAAATCATTTCAGATAATTTGCATACAACTTTTATTATTATGCATATACGTATATTATTTGTTTTCCCCCAAAAAAGGGTCTTATTGGTTTTGCCATAAAGCCGTTTCGAGAATAAGCATAATTCGTGCGTGTATGCATTTGCGACACATTCACAAAATATGCTGAGTATGCATCAAAACACAGTTTTCGCTTAACGTGTAGTTAAAAATGAAATAATAGCCTGCTTAAAGATAATAAATTTACACATTCTTTAAAATCGTGCCATTCTTTGCTTCACGTTTGACGAATAATTAGTGTTAAATAACGTTTTTCAAATGCAGAGACGTAAAGCTATATTTTGATTGATCATGCATGTTTTAAATATAGTGCTGCGATTTGAATTTGAAACTGTCATCTGTGAATTTTGTAAAATAATGTAAATACTTTTAGGAATTTTTGGCTGCTGATACGATGATACGATTTTTGGCTGCTGATATGTGTTCGAAATTTAACGCAGTTTATGCTGTAAAAGAAAATTTGGTTTCTATTGGTTCAGTGGTATATGAAATGATCGTTTTGTTAGAGATGCGTTATATCTATCTAAATTGTTGTACAAATGTTTAAATTCGTATAAGTTTATTGCATTTTATATGATTCTGGAGCGTATAAACGATGTAAACTTATCTCTACAAAAAAAAGACTAGGATATTTACTAATCCTTTATACGAATAAAAGGCCTTATAGATTATTTTCAAAATTTTAAAAGTGATAAAATTAATGCTTTTAGTCAGATTAAAAAAATATCTGAACAAATGAACATAGATAACAAATGATATAAAAGCGAAAAAGAAAAAAGAAGAAAATGCCAGGGGATTTTGCTGAAGATGAAACCAAAAACTTCGATACAGTCAAAATTTCACAACTTGCAATACTTGACAGTATTAAAAATTTGAAAATTTTAAGAATACTGCAGAAGAACTTTTTAACAGCTGAAGCAATTTGGGATATGACCGCAGATCAAATATGCTATTTAGAATTTTTAATTTTTTTTAGGAGAATGGGAACTGCAAAAATTATACCCAAACAAAAACTAAAAACTTTAAGATTGTTTCTTAGATTGCTTATAACTGTAGCTGCGGGTGAAAGAAAATTTAGCAAATTGAAATTAATCAAAAACTATTTACGATTGACATCTGGCCAAAAACGGACATCTTCACTAGCACTTCTGTCTATTGAAATGAAATTGACAAAACCAATAGATTTTAATAATATAATTAAAATATTTGCCAATTCTAAGGCAAGGAAAGTTAAATTTAGTTATAAGTTATTTAATTATGTTTTTTAGAGTAATATTATTACTCAACGCTATTGGATCATACTATTTAATTACACACCTAAATTTTATTTAAAATAAAATATGCGATTTTTTTAATATCAAATAATTTAAGCAATTCATAACATGTTTTATAAAATTGATATAAATTTTAAAACACCAGATTAGATATCAAAAACGCCAGATTAAGTGCAAGAAACCACCAGATTAAATGCTAAAAATCACCAGATTAAAGGCAAAAACCGGTACTGAAGAAAATAAAGTAATGTCAATAATCCATTTTGAGACGTTCTTCAAAAGTTTTTGAAAATACTTTAAAACTTTCGCTCCTTTTAAAGCAACTTTTGCCGTTAGTATTTTATAATAGCTTGATTTGCGATCTTTTTCAAACAAAACTTCGTAAAAATAAATATGCAAACTAATATTCGTTAACCTTTTTTCTAATGTCTTGTGTTCTAATGTCTTGTGTTCTAATGTCTTGTGTTCTAATGTCTTGTGTTCTAATGTCTTGTGTTCTAATGTCTTGTGTTCTAATGTCTTGTGTTCTAATGTCTTGTGTTCTAATGTCTTGTGTTCTAATGTCTTGTGTTCTAATGTCTTGTGTTCAAATTTCTTGTGTTCTAATGTCTTGTGTTCTAATGTCTTGTGTTCTAATGTCTTGTGTTCTAATGTCTCGTGTTCTAATGTCTTGTGTTCTAATGTCTTGTGTTCTAAGTAAATGAAATATTCACTCCACATGTCCCAGTGTATCTAGAATGTCCACTCCGTTTCAAACACAAAATCATTCATTCTAAATTCGAAATAAAATTCAAACTAATACTCATTGAAAAAATAAATCATAGTTTTTACATTCTTTATCTCGCGGAATAAAAAAAATACGTCACTGCGTCAGTAACATCGTCATTTTTTGATATGAGACTTATGTTCATTTTGATATAGATTTAGAGATTAACCAATCTGATTTCAATTTTACATTTTGATAAACAGATTAACTAATCTGACTTTGATCTAACATCCAAATAAAAACAACCAAAAGGGAAAAGTTCGGTAGCCCCGGACGGCGGGTAACTCCGAACACATGATGTACAGCTTAAACTAAAGAAGCTTTATGATTTTAAATACTATAAAAATATTATTTGAGTGAAAATATGGCATATGCAAAATATCTTTCATAATATGTCGAAGCGATTGGCTGGGAGTCTAAGATATTGTTTTCTTACATTCCCAACCAATCGATCATACCTCATTCACAAATGCTAGTTTTAAAACTAATATTTGTGATTGAGGTATGATCGGGTGATATCGGACACATGTTTGGAGGGTGGTTCCGAACAACTTAGTCCATTTAAATAATAAAAATAAGCAACTTTTTTATATAAATAATAATACATTTAGTATAATACACAAACCCATAATAGTTGTTCATTTAATTCCAATAAACAGACTTAAAATTTGCAAATAGTGTTTTTAAAACGTTTTTTTTTCATTAGTAAAAAGCTAATGTTTACATTTTAAACGAAGGCAATTTTTCAAGGCGATTTTTTTTTTAATGTTTTGAGGACATTCCAGTTCTAATTAAATATATATCATATTTGTGTTACACGGGTTAAAAAGATATAAAATCATGGTTAAACTAAAGTCTCCCAAGCTACCATCCAATTTTAAAACACGTTTTTTTTCTAGCCTTTTTTCTTTTATGTTTTGTATTTTATTAAAGTAGACAATAATTATTTTTTTGTTTCAAGTTCAATAAATAAATGTTTATACTTTTAAAAAAGTCTTTTGACACTTTGTTTTCTGTAAGTACATGTGTACAATCTATTTTTTCCTTAAGTGTCCGCGACTATCCGACTTTCCCCTACTGAGTCTTTTTAAACAGCTTTCAAAATATTTAAAAAAAAAATATTTGAAGATTTTCTGACTGCAGCTTTTTAGAATCTTTTAGTTACGCCACTTTTTATTTTCTTTTTGCCAATGATATGATACAATAAAGTATGAAAAAATTATATAAAAAAACTTAATTATAAATAGTTCTTGCGCAATAGTTTTTGTGTACGTTGTGCACGAATCATAAGCAATACAGTTGAACTTATTACAACTGCTGTTGGTTAAACAAATGATATGTCTTTTATTTCATATTGCTAAAGCAAAAATCGATACATAGCATAGTAAGTAACCAAAAAATGTTAAAAGATAAAATGAGAAATACCAAGAACAAGCAATCTAAAAATTAATAAATAACTTTAAAATATGTAATCTTTTCACAAATAATAGTATATTTATTATAAATATAATCTTAAAATAAGTTTCATATCTAGGAAAAATATTTCTAAATCTATATTAACAAGATTGATATTAACAGTATTTATAACAATATTTATTAATAACATTTATATTAACAATATTTATAATAAATATTATTTAAAAATTCCTGGAAACATTTCTACAGAAGATATGCTGTTAAGAAGATATGCTGTTAAGAAGATATGCTGTTAAGAAGATATGCTGTTAAGAAGATATGCTGTTAAGAAGATATGCTGTTAAGAAGATATGCTGTTAAGAAGATATGATGTTAAGAAGATATGCTGTTAAGAAGATATGCTGTTAAGCAGAGGCAATTTTAGAAGCCTTTTTTTTTTTTTTGTTAGAAGCCAGTCGGTACTGTATAAGTGTTCACCCCCACCCCCTTCCCTCCTTCATTTTATTCGTAGAATCGCCTCTGCTGTTAGGTACATTTTGTGGTTTGCTTTCAGATTTCAGCTTTGCGGACAGATTTGCGTTTTATCAACAATTAAGATATAGTGTATAGCAGTTTCATTTGAATTTTTTTTTAAACGTTCTTGCGCGGTGCTCTGTTACAAATCCATTTTTACGGTGCTCCAAAAAACAATGTTATAATATTTTCCAAGGTTTTTTTGGAGCACTAGAATAAAAATGTTAAAAAGATTTTTTTTTGCTAACAATACTTGAATACTGTGGTTTGATTTGTTAACAACAATCAATTCATAAGATCAAATTTTAAAGTTACATAAATCATAAAAACTATTATTACCAAAAACTATTACACATTTTAACTTTTATAAATTTCTTATTGAAAAAGTAATTTAATATTATATTATATGGAATGCGCTTTCCCTGCTGCTTTGTCTGTAGATTCTGTGTATTTATTTTCGTCAACATAGAGGGGCCTGGTGTAGCACTTCTTCATCGTATTATAAACAAATTTATTGTATTTGTTGTTGTTTTTTATCACTTAATGATAAGTAAAAAAAAAAAAAAAAAATTAAAATATTTCTTTTATTTTGTAAAATAAATATTTTTATATTTTTTTTACAAAATAAAAAATTCGGATTTGAAACAATGTTATAATATATATATATATATATATATATATATATATATATATATATATATATATATATATATATATATATATATATATATATATATATATATATATATATATATATATATATATATATATATATATATATATATATACATAAACAGGGTGCGGAAAGGGTTCCCGTACAAAAGTATAATTTAAAAAATTATCTAAATGGTGTTTTCTTTCAATATATAGTGTGTTTATAGTATTCTTTTGTATTTCTTTGTATTCTTTTAGTATTTTTTAGTATTATTTTGTTTTAAATTAAAGTGTAATTTGTTTCTCGTCTTGTACAGAAACTTTTGCTGTTTTTGCTGTCTATATTTTTGTACGGGAACTTTTTCCGCACCCTGTATATATATATATATATATATATATATATATCTATATCGGTAGCTATACTCCAACACCACGTATCTCAAAATTTGGCTGTTTCGAGTTAAGTAGTGAATAAAAAACTATGGCTAATTCTACATCTGATTCTAACAACACTTATGTTAAATGATACCGGGAAAAGTGTTTAAATTAGATAAATTTGTTTCTTGTATCTTTTTAGTTGGCAGAACTGAATTCTACCACCACGTATCATGAATTGTTTACATTGAAAATATGTGACAATATTAACCAGCTGGTTCATTTCAGGTAATTATTGTTTAATTTGTTAACTGTAATTATTTTGTACAGCAATAATGATACAGGAAATCAAGCTTTTGGACTATTAATAAATGAATCGAAAGTGATATTTGAAGATGGCCTAGGTATTGAAGACGTCCTACAAGAAGAAGTCATCATCTCTGTCGACGAAACGGATTTGAATCAGCCCGGGACAAACCATTAGGATGTTTTACAAGAAGGAGATCAACCTATACCTGTTATTGATTGCTCTCTATACTTAAAAGAAAAAGAAAAACTGTTACAAACATTGACCATAGTATTGATTACAATAGCAATGATGAAGAACCTGATGACCTTAATGACCCAGATTTTGTGTTGTCAGATGATGAGATAATGCAAATTAGCCTTGAAAATGACTCAAATATTGGCCTAAATAAAAACGATGCTCAAAATATCAAAAACAATTCCAATGCAGACCATTTAATTAACGACCTTGCTAGAAAACCACAAGATGACTTACAAAACTATGCTCATAATATCGAAAATAATCCAAAAGCAGACAATTTAGTTAGCCAAGAACTTGCATGAAAACCTCAAGATGATTTGTGTTCTGTTGAGGTACTTCATGATGAAGGCAATAATGGCAAGAAAAAAAGAAACAAGCGGCCTGATATATCTTTATGGGATGTTAACGTTCATAAGAAACTAAGAATGACAGGAAAAAAGTACTTAGGCAATAAAAAAGTCAAAATTGATGGTAAAATTACAGTTAAACGAAGTGAAGTGGAGCATGAAGAAAGAAAAATGGGACCTGCGTGTAATTCCGAAATTTGTAAAGCAAATAAAAAACGAAAATGTACTGAAATATCAGAAGAGATGAGACATGATTTATTTAAATTTTTTTGGCAACTATCTTGGAAAGAGAAACAAGTTTACATCCGCAACCACGTGAAAAAAATTGATGTACAATAGAAAACTGTTATAGACAAAATAAGCAGGAGGTCTGGTTTATTCAAATACTACGTAAGTCCTACTACTGGTGATTTAAAACCTCTTTGTAAACAGATGTTCTTGAATACCCTTGGTATGAAAGAATGGATGGTTTAAAATTGGGCATCAAGTACAGTTGTGTCTCTAGACGACGAGGAAGCACAGCATTCAGAACAAGAAGATGGTGCTATTCTACCAAAAGATGTCATTGAACAATGTGGATGTAGAGAGAAAAGAGTACCACAAAAGAAAAAGATCATTTTTAAATGGTTTGAAAGTTTACAAAAAGTCCCATCTCATTATTGCAGAGCATCTACGTCAAAAATGTATTTAGAACCATTATGGGATACAAAAATTGATTTGTACAGATCATACAAAGACTTTTGCATTTCTCACAATAAACCGTATGGATCCCTTACTATATTTATGCAAGTTTTTGAATAAAAGAATTTATCTCTTCTTTCTCTTCTTTCCCAAAAAAGATCAGTGTGATACTTGTTACGCATTCAAAGCAGGCAATGATTCAAAGGAAGACATATTACTGAAAAAAATAGGGCTCGAGCTGAAAAAGAACTCGACAAAGAGAAGGCAGTTGATGGCGAAATACATTGCTTGACGGCAGACATGGAATTTGTTAAGTTAACCCCCATGACAAAGGCAAGTGCCATGTATTATAAGACGAAGTTATGTTCACATAATTACACTGTTTATAACTTAGCTAATAGACATTGCAAATGTTACTGGTTTTTAGAAGTAGAGGGGGATTTATCGGCCAACACGTTTGCCTCCTATTTTGTTGATTATTTGAAGGATCATTGTTTATCTCCTTGCCGCCCCATTGTAGTATACACAGATGGTTGCACAAATCAAAATTGTGACCAATTTGTATCAAATGCCTTTCTTCACTTTGCCGTCCAAAATAATATCAGTGCAACTCAGAAATACCTGAAAGGGCATACGCAAATGAAGGGAGATTCAGTACATGCGAGGATTGAAAAACAAATCAAGGGAAAGGATGTGTACCTACCATTTGAGTATGTAAAATATACCAAGGAGGCTCAGAAAATTCTCTTCCCTTATGAGGCTGCATAGTTGAAATTTGACTTTTTCAAGGATTTCTCTAATATAAGCTATTACGACGCAGTTCGTCCAGGAAAAAAGAAGGGTGACCCATGTGTCGTTGATGTTTGCTATTTCCAGTACCTACCCACTGGAATCACTACAAATTACTCAATACAAATTATCTTTTGATGGAAGTTTTGTGGATTTGCCTAGAAGACCAATCAAAGTTAAAAAAGATGAGTCACCTATACAACTATTTAAGGAAAGGATTCCGCTTCCATATACCAAATGGAAACATTTACTAGACTTGAAGTGTATGTCATCCCGGACGATTACCATCACTTTTATGACTCACTTCCTTACAAAAAATAATTTTGTGAAGACAACTGCAGGTGTTGGAGGACACTTAAAAGTTACCCATTAGAACACCAAAGTAGATGTATGGTGTTATGTAACTGTTTAGCGTTATTTTTTAAAAGACTTGTCCTTTTTTCATTTTAGACAATGCCGTTTTATTATTGACTTACCCTCTTAAACAACACTTATCTCAGACAAAATTTTAGGTCAATTCAACGTATCTTAGAAAATTGCCCATATTTCAAAGTAAAAACTTATTTTAATCAAATCAAAATTTTAAATAAAGAAACAAAAGAATTTAATAATTTGACGTTTTTTTTGTTTGTTTTTTTTCTGTGGTTTTTTTGAAAAATATCACGTTTTTTGGCTCTCCTGAAAGTTGTGATTTTTTTAGATACGTGGTGTTGGAGTTTATCCATCGATATATATATATATATATATATATATATATATATATATATATATATATATATATATATATATATATATATATAAATATATATATATATATATATATATATGTATGTATATTTAGTATGTATATGGTATTTTATTTTATATTTTATAAATACTGGTATTTTATATTATAAAGTATATTGTGTTTAAAAATTTTATGAGTGTAAAATGTATTTTTATATACTTTTATATAATTTTGATTTTAAAAATATTCCTCAAAATTGCGAATATTGAGAAAAATTTAATTTAGACTATCTATGCTTTGTCATGGAAAAAAGGTGGCTTTATTTCAAGACAAGATAATATAAGAAAATTTTTTACCACATTGCTTTACAGTGTCAATAAATGTTCAATTAGAACTGCACCTCATACCTCTTGTTAATGATAAGTTTCATTTTCGTACAGCAAATAAAAGTAACCAAACTCCTTTGGAATAATCAAGCAAAAGGTTTTGGGAGGCATGAATAAAATGCAGTTTTGACGTAAAAGTTAAGCATATCAACTCCATGATTAACAAAAATCTGGATATTGCAGCTATATTCGAAAAACACGAAAATGAAGAAGAAAAAAAAAAAGGGAGGGAAGGAAATGGTAAAATAAGGCATTTAGCATGGCAGTATAACCCCTTTAGCATTTTGTAAAAACGAAGGAATAAGTATGTAATATCACAAATTTGTTAAAAGACTGGCAAAGAAACTAGCTGAAAAACAAAATGTAAAGTACTCAATTGAAATGACGTGGATAGTAACGAAGTTATTTTTCGAGATGTATTGCTTAACTATTCTTTGTCTAAGAGGATTTAATAAAAAAATGAAATACTCTTTTTAGTATTTTTTCTAACTTTTACAGGGTTTCTATGATTTATAACATCATATAAATACCTTTTCTTTAAGGTTTTAAAATCTTTTTAAATAAAAAACTTTCAAATTAACATGAATCATAATTACTAATCTATAGCTGAATGAAATATAAACCAAAAATTATTATTCACACAAGCATATCGCTGAGCAACAGCTGTGGTTCGAGCTTGTGGCACAAGCTGTACAGCTTGTTAATTTAAAATAAAGGAATAAATAAAACAGTCTATGATACAAAAAACCACAAATTTTAAAATAAAACTATCAAGTCTAAATACTGTCCATGAGATTCAAGAGATGGGCATTTGGTGGGCTAAGGTGCTTAATATATTTAAATTATTGCTTATAAATAAAACTTGTTTATCATCGTTTTAGTGATCCATCCATAAACCATCGAGTTGTTTATCTTAAGTGATTATTTTTTTAACAAATATTTGCAAACATTTAAATCCATTTGTTAAAAAATTTGTTTCTTTAAACAATGCACTTTAACGATGAAAGATCCGAAAGTTTTTTTTCATAAACATAACATCATATTTAAAACACTATATTGTTAAATATTTAAACTTGAAAATAATTTGTTAAAGTACAAATTAAAGATAAAAAAAAGTTACAAACGATTTGCATGTGTACTACATTAATACAAAGGGATGCGCTTAAAAATTTACAATAAAAAAATTTAAAAATTCAAAAATATTTTTAAAAATATCAAAATTTTCTTTAATGCTAATTTAGTTTATTAATCAGCGTTAATAAACTAACATTAACAACATTTAAAATTTTATGTAAGTAAAAAATCAACTGGGGAGTTAAAATTTCGAAACAGAGTAACTCCCTTAGAAATAAATTAACCCTATCGGCGAAACAATTTAACTCCCAAAATATATTAACTCCCCTATAATCATACCATTTTTGAGCATGAAAATCAGTCATATCCCCTATCAATCTCTTAGTTTAAGCTCTTCGTTTTGAAGCTATTTGTTTTGAGATGCTCTGTCATTAAGCTCTTGTGCTTTTGAAAAAACCTTGTTCTAACAAAAAGGTTGATACTCGCCTCATTTTACATGCATATCTTGCTGCAAAGATTGGTTATAAAACTATTGCAATACATACTGTAAAAAACAGATGTTTTTTTTTCATTTGATATATCAAATGCTTCAGGTTTGAATTGCATTTGGACTGGCAAGCATTTCTACTACATTGCAGTGTAAGAAATAGCCAACAGTCTTATAAATAAATAAATAAATAAAGAAATAAAGAAATAGCCAACAGTCTTATATCGTTATATCAAAAGCTTTACTAGCTTTCTATGCATTTACTGGTAGCAATACAACCTAAGTTTTTTGCAAAGATAAAAATACGGCATGGTTTACCTTGTCCTATTATGATGTAACTGATGCATTTTTGACACTTTCTGCAGCTTATAATCTAATGATAGACAAAACAATGCAGTTTCTAGAAAAATTTGACATTTTATTTTATGATCAAACGGTAACAAATGCGAGTACTGCTTTGAAGTACTTTTTTACTCAAAAGAACTAGTAGATAGGCAATATTCCACCCTCACGTGATGAAGTAATGCAACATGTTAAGCGCACAGCGTACTAGACGTATGTTTGGAGTCAAGCGTTGATAGTATCGCCATCTTTACCTAGCCTAAGTGATTAGTGCTGAAAGGTAGAATGAAGTGATTGTCATCGTTTAAGCGGTCACGGTGCTGTGTTTAGAGTGCTTGTTTTAAAAGCAAGAAATCCAAGGTTTAAAGCAAGCTCTGAGGATATTTTGCGCCATCGGTAAGGAAAGAAGTGTGAACTTCCTAGTTAAATGCTCTTCCACTGCGCTCTGTAACAAGACCGTTAGGTCTTCGTGGGATACCTAAAACAAAAATTAAAAAAAAAAATTCTATATGGATGACCATTTCTGAAGCTGATAAATACTTAAGAGTTAATTCGGTGCAGATGTCAGACAGATTGACATTACGTCACTGTAAATGTTTTTTGCAGCTGTGAAGTACAAGAGATCAAAATGTAGCAATTTTTTGAAAAATCTTTCATTTAATTTTTACAAGTCGTTTTAATTTGTTAGCTACTGAAACTGTGTTATTTAGATTGTTGAAAATAGTTTAAATTAAAAAAAGTTATTTTGTCAAAGCTGGTCCACAGCCAAGTTGTAAAAGAAAGATGGCTGTTAATAATCATCTCCTCAGGGTTCAATCCTAGGTCCATTATTGTTTTTATTATATATTAACAATATGCATAAAGCTTCCAAAAAAGTATCTATAATTATGTATGCTGACGATACAAATTTATTTTTTAATCATCCTGATGCATCCTGACGTTGTTTAAAACCATAAATATTGAACTCGAAAATTTCAACCTCTGGTTCATAGCAAATAAATTATCCCTAAATTGTGAAAAAAATAGCTTTACTCTTTTTCATAAAAAAAAAAAACAATCAGTTAATCTTCCGTTAAAGCTACCTAAACTGCTTATTATTAAAAATAAAATTAAACGTGAAAAATATACAAAATTTTTAGGAGTAATTGTTAATTAAAGTTTGTCATAGAGAAACTATATTGGTCTTCTTGAAACAAAGGTGTTCTCTGTATAATATTTTTTGTTTTCAATTTTTTACACCCAAAAAAATATAAGCTTTGTTTTAATGAATTTTTATTTTACTTTAAAAATAAAAGTGTTTTTTTAATGAGTGACTAAAAGGGGTCTATGAAAAGGTTGTGATGAGAAACGCATCATCCTTACCTTCTCTGAGTCCCTGACTGATTATAACAGTATATATATATATATATATATATATATATATATATATATATATATATATATATATATATATATATATATATATATATATATATATATATATTTAAATGAGAAAATACAACTTTATAATGGAACTTGAAGTTTCATGCCATTCGGCAATCATCAGCCATATTATACAAATGTAAAATAAAAACCGTTATAAAAAATACAAATTTAGCGTAGCAACGGCATCAGACGTCAAGTGTACGTGATCCGATATTTGCTAATCGTTAGAATCAAAGTTAGAAAGTAAAAATTTTTTCCTATGCCTACAAGCAGAAACCAATTCACTATTTTTATTAAGTAGTAAACCACTATCAAAATTCATAATAAAATATTTTTCACAAATGCAAAGGTTACACTTTTTTGTAGATGGATTATAAGATTGGCATCTTTTAATTATGTTCCACTTAACTATAGGCATGTTACCTGCGTCTTTGTGTTTCCAGATTTCTTTGGAAAGTTCTGTATCATTTCTATACCTGATTGCATTAAATGATTTAAGGTGGTTTGCAAATCTGAGCTTGAATGCGTTTTCACTGATACCGATGTAAGATTTTTCCGTAAGACTGGGATTAGGTGATGATAAAGTGGCTTTATATACAACGTTTTTTGATAGACATTCGTTATTTAACGGGCATGCTGTTTTCTTAATGCAGGTTCAATTTATATTATTAGTGTTGAGTTTGTTGCGCAAAATTTGTTGGTTGTGTGAATTAATAATAGATCGAATATATATATATATATATATATATATATATATATATATATATATATATATATATATATATATATATATATATATATATATATATATATATATATACATATATATATAAATATATATATAAATTAAAAACGTCTTTATCAAGATTTTTAAGTTTACGATGTTATTTATTTTTTTACATGATTTTATGAAATGTTGTAATATTGTTTAATCAGCGAAATAAAAGTTAACAATCGGAAGAAAAAACTTATTCATTTCAAAATCTCTATTACATGATAACAATGAGCTTTTGTTGTGTTTTCACCATGAAAAAAACTGCATGATCCAAGATTGCTTCAGTCACTAATATAATAGCCACTATCATCGCGTTTTTCCACCCACATCATTTCCGGTGAAGAAATGATGTGGGTGTTGATGTTGGAAATGATGTGTTTGAAATGTACAGTTTTATATGATTTACCATCCCTGAGATTTTAGAAAAGATTAGTTGAACGGTTTAAGATTTATTAAGGATTCGATAAATACAAAATGGCGGTAACCACCAGGATTCAGGCAGTTCTGATTCAGGCAGTTCTGTTTCACAAAGATTTAGCCAGTTCTGATTATGCCACGCTTTCCCACCATATTTCAAAATGATCAGCATAATTTTTTGTATAATTGTTGAAATTTTCATGCTTTCACTTGTGCACACTCTCAGTCATTTTTAAGCTAACCTGCTGCACTAATATAAATAATTATAAATGTAATTTATAAAATAGAATACTCAATGTTCTTTAAAGAAAAATTTAGAACAAACAAATAACGATATTTATTTATGTCGCGAGGGTTAGAATAATTACGTATATTGCAACAAGTGATTTCAAGAGCAACAAGTAACTAGATAAATATATGAGAATTTTTCATAAGTTTTGCATCCGTCAAAAAGCCCTATAAATTACGGCGTATTTTTTAAATTAAAATGGGTTTTTTCTAATCATTATAAACAATTTTAAAATAACTAAAAGTTTTAGAACTTAAAACTTTAATTTCTGTCGTCTCTACGTTCTTCTGATCTGGAAATCAAATATTCATTTCGAATAAGGGATTGACACATTACAAATTGTTAATGCACTACCTATAACTGTATGGTCAATACAGAAATATAGTAGAAGAAAATAAAGATATTTTTAAATCTAATGAATGACTAAATGACCGCATTATTGGTGCTAGAAATAGTATTAATGGCCTTTACTTAGAGAATTAAGAACTTTTATGACTGTGAAATTTTTGCTAGAAATGAACTCCCGTAAATGCATGTGCATTTACGGGAGTTCATTTCTAAATATATATTTTTTATTACCACGAAGATTAAATGCGCAAGTATTTTCTATCCTGCATACAAATTCAGGGCCGAATTGTTTTTCCAGGAAAATCACAAAACAAACGCGGAACAAAACCCCAGATTGCAACAATTGTCATATAAATTTGATATATTATTTTAAATGCAATTTAATTGTATAGTATAAAAGTTCCATTCCTATTGTCTTTTCATTTTTTCAAGTATTTCTTATAACTCAGTTATCATGACACATCTCACATCCCATTTGGAGCTAGTACTTGCAAAATAAAAGAACTACGTTTTTTTTTCACTACTGCAAATATGGTTTTAATAAATTCTAATGAACAAGATGTTTTTAGATATTAATTTATGTTTTAAAAGTTCTTGTTTTAGTTTAATATTTCAAGTGATTGTCGTGATCTCAATTTTGAAATTTAAAGTCGGAACCTTTATCTTTGTTCTTAAATCAAAATTCTTTGTCTCGATCTTTATATTTGTCTCGATATTTATATTTCAAGTTTTGAGAAAAGTTTACATTCTAAAAAAATAAATATATAAATTAAATATTAACCTTATTCTTAATCAAATATAAATATAAATATATATTTTATAAAGGATGTAGACATAATCATGCATAAAAAGCTTGAAATGCATCACAAATATTTCTCAATTAAGTTTATGAATATTTATATTATGTACATTTAAAAATCGCCTAACAACTATTTTTCTATTTTATTGTTGCTATTTTAAGTAATTGCTTTATAATTAATTTATTGTCTAACAGCAAGCAATTAGAATAAAGTATAACAGTTCAATCTCTGGAAACAAGGAAACAAACAAAAATAAGCTAATTACTGTCATGTCAAGCACCTACTCACAAGTAAATGCTTTGCTAATGCATTTTGCTTTATCATTTTTTTTTCTACAATGAATGTCTTTTATTTAGGTTAAAATATTATCAAAGTGATAAGTCTTAATAACCTTAGATGTAACAGTAGGAAGTCAATACTAAATCAAAGTTGATAGTTAGGATGAAACAAAATATGTTAAACTACGCAAACTTAACAGTAGAATTTTAAAAAAAAAGCAAATCTTTCATTTAATGAATTTCTTATACATTACAAGTGCTAAACAATAAAACTCAGTATGTCCTCATAAAAAAAACAGAAAAATACATCCATGGTTTTGTTTTAAAAACTGATTAGTCATTCTTATTACTTGGTCTGTGGTTTTTGACTTGATCTGCGAGATAAAGTCAAAAACTCCATCAAACCATGTTAATGACATTAAGATAATAAACATTATAAAACATTCTAATTGTTTAATAAACCTTGAAAATAATATAAATAATATAAAGTCATTGTAGTCTATTTAGCTCACAAAAGTTAAATTTCTATATGCAAGGTTATGCATATATATAAAAAATATATAAATACCACATTTATAATGTCTCATTTTAATTGCAATTATAATTATACAATATGTATGTTCATATAATAATTATATAATATATATGAATGTTATAATTCAATCAAATCTAATATGTACTTACAAGTTGACTCTGTTACTAGTAAAGCAAACACAATTTTCAGTATCATACAAAGAACAATTAAACACTTAAAAACAGAAAAAAAGTTAAATAGCGCTTGTTTAACCACATATTGAATTTGCAGTTCAGATCTCCAAAACTACTTTATCTTTTTGTTTTTAGATGTACATAAAGTAAAACACCATGAGCTGACTACTTTTTAATATATCTATGCTCTTGTACAGTTGCATGCTAAATGGAAGTGGCAAAGATTTCAGTTCATTAATGACCTGCTGCAAAACATTAGAATATATTTCAACAATTCTAGAATAGATGACATCATTTAGCAAAAGCACCGCTTCAACTTTCTTTTTTTGATTGCAGCCTCACACGAATTTACTATGTCTAGTAAACAAGGCTTTAGAAAAGTTTCTGCAACATCTGGAGATTTTTGTTGTTGTTGAGTAATGCCATATGCTTCTAAATATGGTTTTTGGGTTGGAGTAAAACCTAATTTGGGTAAAAATCCATCTTTCGCAAATTGAACTACTTGGAACGAAAAACATCAACATTATCAAATTCGTTTCCTAGGTGATTTAGGATGTTCTGACAATTATGCTAGCTTCAAACATCACTTTTGTTTAATACCGGGCTGCACATATTTTGCTATCAACTATCAATTAAAAATATAAAAATTTTTAATTGATAGTTGATAGCAAGAATTCGACTTAAAAAGCTGAAGGAAAGTAATATAGTTTTTTTTTTATCTTAAAAGGTTAAACATTTTACCTTAACAATGACATATTGTATATCCTAACAAAAGAAAATTTTGGTTTTTTTTTTTAGGTTCAAATAAATAGTATGTACAACCGGGTTGAAACTAAATTCCAGTGAGCAAATCTAGGTTTTGCGTTTTTTATAAAATCCTGAAACGAATATAATAAGTGCTTGAATATCGAATTCGTTTTTAATAAGTTATATTTATTACATATATATATATATTAATTATTATTTATATTTATTAATTTATATTTATATTAACTATTTATTAATTTGTTATTAGTTTATTAGTATTTATTAATTTATATTTATATTAATTATTATTTATATTTATTATTTATATTAAGTTATATTTATTATTTAAAAAGTTTTATTTATATTATAATTTTTAATTTAAGTTATAACAAATTTTGCTATAATATATTAAAAATAATTATCTTATATAATAAACATATTAAACTATTTATCTTATTTATTATTATTATTACACAAATTATTATAAAAAAAATGAATAAAAACGGTTTATATAAATTTAAACAATTCGGGTCCTGATTTTACAAAAAACGCGAAACCTGGATTTGCTATTTGGAAAAAAGTATCGATCGTACAATCGTTAGTAAAAAATATAAGCAAAAAAAATCGAGTCATAAAAATTAATAATCATTATACAGAAATAAATTAACAACAAATAAAATGAAGTAAAGATTTGAAATAATGATCTTATAACAACAACAACAACAACAACAACAACAACAACAACAACAACAACAACAACAACAACAACAACAACAACAACAACAACAACAACAACAACAACAACAACCACGTAATCTCGGGTGACTAAAAAACAATAAGTTTATACAAATATTTTTTTACTACCATCAAAAAAAATTGGTTAATCAAAAAATTTCAAATTTCATATTTCACTTATCTTTAGTTAATTCACACGTTTAGTATATTTCTTTTTAATTTACATCTTATAAAAAACTTATGAGCGTATACATACATATTTACATAAAGATTTTAGATTTAAAAAACTTTGGTTATATTAATTATTAAAATTAAGTTCTGAATAAAATTATTACTAAATAAAACATTTAACAAATTTAGTTAGAAATTTTTAGAACTATTTTTCCGGCTTGCATAGTTTATTGTAATGTTTTTTTTTGATCCTGATAAGTGTATTTACTTAATCTAAATATACTTTTTAAATAAATGCATGCATGTAGTAGATTTTCTTTAGTTCATACTTATTTTCTGTGCTTTTCGATGCAGTGTAAAATTTGTTGAATTTAAAGTGTTAGCAACCAACCGTTGAGTCTTAGCAACCAACTATTGAGTCTCAGCGGCCATCAAGTTTTATTAAGTGTTAAATAATGCAGTAGTCGCATTATTCGATCAAATTCAAACATTTTTTTTAAATTTATAAAGGGAATGAGAGTTAATTCAAAAATAATAATAATAATAAAATAGAATAAATAAAAGAGAATATAATTACAGAAGTTTTCGTAAAAATAAATAGAAAATGCTTAAAAACATTATCAACGCGGTTTTTATTCTACTTTTAAATTTTGAAAAGGTTTTTTCTATTTTTAATTTTTATTTTGTGATTATAATTTTTTTTTTTTTCGTGATTTACTGATTTTTATATATGTTTTGCAGGTTATTTCTCTGGCTGACCCAACTGGAGACATAAGTATGTTTTTATGTTATACTAGAGTTATTTAATTATATGTTTGAGCCAAGCTAATATTTATCAATCATTAATACATCTAAGATTGACTTATGGTTTGGCACTCCTTCATGTCGGAGGCCAAACTATACAAAGTTCCTTAAAATTTCTGATTTAGCACCTCGTAAAGCTTTTAACAAAATTATCCCAACATAAATCCTAAAATATAGTTATGAAAATCATAATATAATTATAGCTATAAATATTATTATAAAAATAGATATCACAAATAATAGAAGATCTTATAATTGAGCAAATAATAGAAGGATTGCATAACACGTTTTTCCATTACATAATTATATAAATATATAATAAAAAGATAATACATAAATATATAATACTAAAGTAATATATAATAAAAAAGTAATGAAAACCGATCTGTAGTTAGTTGGTTCACATTTGGAACAACATATTAACATTTGTTATAAACAATAGTACAATTCCTTTTTGCAAAGACATTCAAAAAACTATTGCAAATTGAGCTGTTACTGTGTTGCATTAGGTACGTAACAACTCATTTGATTTTCACCAATAGTTTTATAGGTGTTAAATTCAATGTGTTTTCAAACAGATTATTAATCAAATAAAAAGTTAAAAAAAAGCAGATGATCATAGTTGAGTAAGAGAACCAGAGGTTCTTATATTACATGTTAAAGGCATTTTGAACAATTTTAGAGTGTATTGAAAGACACAACTCTGTTGCTATTAAGTCTTGAATAAGTACTTCATTTAAGCGGTTAGATGGGATTACTAGATCAAGTTTCTAAAACTTTTGTCAAAAAAATTTAGACACCACACAACTAAACAGTTTTATAAAACATTGACTCCATTAACTTTTTTATCTACCAGAAAATTATCATTTCAGTCAAATTATCATAACAGAGATTCAAAAATTGTATTGAGTAAAATGATGGATAATATTTTTTATCTAGCTTTTTTACAATAAAGGTGTTACGTGTCACGTTTTCTTTGCAGATTTTTAATTATAGCATCAGAAAATCACTTTTAAAACGCAGCTTCTGTGCCCGCTTTAGAATGTTTATTTTGTTATTGTTCTGTAGCTATTTTTTTTTTTAAAGTTATATAAATGCGGTAGTGGTATAGTGGTAGAACGCTCGCTTCATAAGCGAGAGGTTCTGAGTTCGAACCCGCCACCTCTCTGGTAGTACCGCGCTCAACTTGTTTCTCTGCGCAGCGGCCTTGTTCGTCAAGGTTCGTGTTTTGGAGTTATAGAGTTGAGAGAGGGTTATAACCACAATTAAGTAGCCTCCTCGTCTGTAGTGGCCTTCTGGGCCTTGGGAGGTGAATTAACAAAATATGTATATATATATATATATATATATATATATATATATATATATATATATATATATATATATATATATATATATATATATATATATATATATATATATATATATAGTTTACAGTTTTAACTAATGTTAATGAGTATTGTGATTTTACAATCTTATTTGCATTTTATTATTAAAGTATATAGAATAATAATAAGAAAAATTAGACTTGTATTTAAAATAACAAGGCACGAGGATTAATATGAAGGATTTAAATTTTTATAGCTCCTGGATGTTTCTACTACTTTAACAAGACTGATCCTGATCCGGTTATTTCATCGCCGAACTTCGGGTATAGTAATTATCCAGATAGCATCAAATGCGGTTGGATGGTTGAGACAAACACAGATCTTGCCGATTTAACATTAAAAATTGATCGATTTCACTTAGAACCCAATAAACTTTGTATCATGTTTGACTATTTGATTATTTATTATCAATATACAAATGAAAACGATTGGGCCGTGGTAAGTATAACTAATTTTAATTTGTTCTTTAAATTACATTCTTTAGAGTTAAAAAGAAACATCTTTAATTGCTGTAGTTTCTTTTAAAATAAATATAAAGTAAAGTGCTGGAAACTAATTTAAAAATTAGTTGTATTCTTGGTGATGTAATGTTTGATAGAAACACAGCAACTAATTTGTAGTTTTTCAAGTTTAGTTTAATTTTATTAAACTTGTCGTATAGATTTACCACAGTGTTTAAAATAAAGTTATCTGTTTGATGATTTACCACTTAGTGTTTAAAATAAATCTGTTTGTCTAGTCAGTATTACAGTTGAACTAAACAAAGTCTAAAAATTTCATTACAGCTTTTGTGTAAAATTTTTTAATGAGGTTAGGAACAAAAATACCCGCATACTTTTGCCCACTTCCATGTGTCTAGGGCAACAATATTTGTCAAAAGCTTATGTAAAAAATCATCATTTAAATTCAAAAAATTTCAAAAAATGTCTTGGCGTAATAAATTTTATAGTATTTTTTTCTTTTGGACCAAACAACAAGTTTTTTTATTAAAATACGGCAAAGACTTAACTAATTCTGTCAAATGTATTTAAAAATAATAATTTTCTTATTTTTAAGTTCAATTTTTTTATAAAAATATTAGCAGGGTTTTTGATTTCAATAGTTATTTATTTAGCTCGATAATAGAGAGGGTTACTGCGGACAACTGGCAAATCTGCAGCCATTTGTTGTTAATGCTAAACGGATGTTTATCAAGTTTGTTTCCGATATCTCTAATAGTTTTCCTGGATTTAATGCAACAGTTCATATTGCTGTCACTGATGGTAACTAAATTAAAACTTAATTATTTTTTATGATATTTACATGACATCATAGTTTTTGTAATCTTACTAGTAAACCTCATTAATCTTGGTGTCGAATTCAATTTTTTTATTGTTGGCTTTAACCAAGTAAATTCCACTCTAAATATTTTTTCTGAACTCGAATGAAATTAAAAATGAAAAGATATCAGAAAAAATCAGGTGAGATGATGAGGGATGATAACTATACTAATTAAAACAAAGTTTTCTTCGTTTTTGTTTCAATTCTGTCTTTATTAATACCTTTCAATTATTAACTGAAATTTAAAAACTTTTTTTACAGCCTTAACAAACAAGGTTTATAAAAAGTAATAAATATATAAGATAAAATACAAAGGAAAAAATAATAAATATGTAAGGTAAACTACGATTGTAGTAATTGATGAAAGTTGATATATTTCAATTGTAATAGATCATCGCTGTAAAATTTTGATAAATTTCGTTAACAAATGATGTCACATTATTGATGATGTGACATCAATTTTTTTAATCACCGAAAATTTCATTCCACCTTTATACCTGTTTCATGTTGTTAAGCATTCACGAGGAAATAAAAACTGCAAACATTAATGTTATCAAACCTATACCCAGCTAACCAGTATGGGTTAAGAGTTTGGATGTGAGACCCGTAAGGGTTTCCTAACGGGATCCCAGCAGGAGTTGTCCAAGGGCCTTAAATGGGAACGGTAAGGTTTGCCCTCTGGAATGCCCATAAGGGTTCCATATATTTCCTACTTTTTCGCCTTCCTATACAGAATTTTTGGTATTTCGCAGGGTTGCCTGTAAGGTTCCCGTAAGTTTCCGATTTATTTTTCCCTAATTGGTTGCACACAGTTTATCTATGATACGTGTTTTAGTATATGTATTTATACACAACTCATTTGTACAATGTGTCTGTACTCAAACATTAAAAATTATAGAACTCAATATTTTTTATCGTTTATGAACATGTACAATTTATAAATGGATGTCGGTATAAATGCTTACATTAAAATGATTTATTACACAATTTAGCTATGTAATTGGAAGGTTTTATAAAATAGTAATTTTTACATAAAATTGTACCTAAAATAAAATTAATAAAATACTACCAATTTTGGTGAAATTATGACAATGTTATTTTGTGTCCATCAATCTGAACTGGGAGCCGTCATTGCATTTTTCGTAATTGTGTATCGACGACCGTCAAAAACAACCGTCGTTTTGGTTGTAATTTGAAAATAACAATATTTAAATTATTACAAAATGGGGTACTACAGCAGCCTAGCGACTGCATTATACTTCACAACTACAAAAAAAAAAGACAGTGTAATTAATGTAAATAACTGTATTATATATAAACTATTATTGTGTTGCGTCAGAAGAAACCTTGTGGGTGCGTCATCTATTGTATATAGCGTTTATAATGTTTATTATACCCTCGGAGCATTTGTAAAAGTATATTTATTGAGTAAAAATATTTACGAAGAGAGAGAGAAAAAACAAATATATACTTATTATTACAAGCTATACTTATATACTCATTAAACAGCTGCAAACTGCTTGCTCAATATCAACCATGTCGCTGTACCAGGTCGATGAAAAATCAAGAAGTTTGGTAATCTTACATTGAATCGTGTTTTGTTAGTTGCGTTAACCGTGTTGCCATTAGCTAAGACAGATTTCTCAAGAAAGCGGACAGCTGTCCGAAAATTTTCCGATAGCAAATTGTTTGCGCCCTTTGTGCAGCTATCTGAAAAAGGTGTGAAGTAGTTGTGGATGGGACACTTTGGTGAATGAACGTGTTGTCAAATTAGTAAGCAGTTTAAAAGAAAGAATTACAAAAGAAAATCCCGTTCATGGGCCATGAAACGTCAAAAATACTTCTGAAGCAATAGTGGTGCAAAGCAGTTTAGCTGTTGGCATAGCTTTGGGAATGGCTGTGGAAATAGTAGAAGACTGTTCATGGCTGAGAAAACAAGACAATACGGCTCACATTAATTTCGCAGAGTTAGAAGCCAAGATAAAAGGAATTAATCTACCGAAAATATGAGGATTAAAATATATTACCATAAAGTGTTATTCAGCTACTGTTATTGGCTGGTTGAACTCCTTAATTATCTGCAACGAATTAGTTCGAGTACTCGGTCTTAGAGAAACCTCTTGTACGTCGCCGTTTGTCGCTAATTAAATACCTTGTGAAGGAGTGCGGTATACAAATAAAACTTTTTCTCGTTAAGTAAGCAGAAAATAAAGCCGACGCTTTTACGTGGGTACCGCAGAACTAGCTTCAGTTAAACCATTCTGCAATGACAGCTAATGTCGTACTGCCTGATGTGAAATTACTTCATAATCTTCATCGCTTTGGAGTCAATCGAACCCTTTATCTGATGAAACAGACATACCCGAAGGAGAAAGTTTATAGAAAAGAAGTTGAATCATTCGAAAGAAGTTGGGAAAGATGTTTATTGGTGGATCCTGCGCAAATTAGATGAGAAGAAGAAATATTGAAGTTGGAAAGAGCTGGAAACGTTTAGCTATTGACGCAACTCACTATAAATCAGAGATTTAAGGCAAGAAGTGGCAAAGATCTGTTAATGATGATATATTGGTATAACGTGGCTCCAAAAAAAAATGGCGAGAAAATGTCGCTACCCTACAAAGCTATATTCTCCTATGAGTAGAAACCACACACAATTTTTGCCAAAACTAACGAGGAAGTTCTTCACTACTATGCATAAGGACAAGAAGTGTTTGTGAAACCAACTCAAAATAAACGAGCAAATGGAATAGAGGAAGAGTCTCAGATGCAGGACGAGGAGTTTCGATAGAAATCAATGGATTGCCGAGACACAGGTCAGACGTCCGTTCTTCTCCCATTGGAGCTGACTTGTGTACTAGAGAATTGCAAAAACCAATCGCGAACAACTTGAATCTCAGAAGATCGACGCAAGTGAGGAAGTTTCCGAATAAGTACGCAGACTTTGTGATCTAGAGATCAAAGGGTATTGTAATTATTATAAATATTTGTCTTACATATAAACTATTATTGTGTTGCTCCAGAAGGAACGTTGTGGGTGCGTCATATATTATATTGTATGAAACGTTTGTAATCTTAATTAAACCCTTCGGGGTATTTGCAAATATATATATATATATTTAGTAAAGATATTCACAGAGAGAGAGAGAGAGAGAGAGAGAGAGAGAGAGAGAGAGAGAGAGAGAGAGAGAGAGAGAGAGAGAGAGAGAGAAAGTATAAACTTATTATTACAAACAGAGCATTCAATTCAAAGTAAAAAGTATAATATAAAGGAGTAAAAAATCAGTCATTTCTTTTTTTAATTACATTTTGAAAACTACACAGTCATTTCTTTTTTTAATTACATTTTGAAAACTACACAGTCATTTCTTTTTTTAATTACATTTTGAAAACTACACAGTCATTTCTTTTTTTAATTACATTTTGAAAACTACACAGTCATTTCTTTTTTTAATTACATTTTGAAAACTACACAGTCATTTCTTTTTTTAATTACATTTTGAAAATTACACAGTCATTTCTTTTTTTAATTACATTTTGAAAACTACACAGTCATTTCTTTTTTTAATTACATTTTGAAAACTACACAGTCATTTCTTTTTTTAATTACATTTTGAAAACTACACAGTCATTTCTTTTTTTAATTACATTTTGAAAACTACACAGTCATTTCTTTTTTTAATTACATTTTGAAAACTACACAGTCATTTGTTAGTTGGTTGCCGACAATTTAATGGCAGCTTGTACTAGTAAAAATATTTTTAAATGATATGAGAGAGTTTTTGTGATGGTAATTTAAAAAAAAAAGGCAGTTAAAGAGTACTGCAAGGTCATTTAGCTTTTTTTTTTTGGTGTTTTAGACAGCTACGTTGTTTATACTTTTGTCAAACAATGATGTTTTGCAAAAAATTGCGATGATTGGAACAAAAACATTGGGAACAAAAAAACCCTAAAATTTCACCCCTCCTGCCCAAAACGTGAGAGCAATAATTTGATAAAATAATTTTTTTGCTATTCTCAACTAAATTTAAATTCATTGATAAACTTTAAGTATTAATGCACAATCTATAAGCGCAAAAAAATAATTTTAAAAAATTGACTTTTTCTCAAACAGTACCAAAGCTGTAGCAACTTTTTTAGGTGTTCTAATATGCTCCCTTTTCCATTATCTTCTTTATAAGGTATTAATTCTCGCTCTGTTTACCTATGACCAAGTAATTTAATATAGACTCAAACTAAAAAAAAACGAAAAACACTTAGACTTTTTCTTCAAAACATCTAAGACCAAAATAAAATCTAACCAGTTTGGCAACACTTATGACATAGTGCAATATTTGCATCTAACAATAAGCTGTATGAATTTAAATAAACATTTTAATACCTTGAATCATTCTAAGAAAATCAGAAGCAATTACTTTTCAATCCAATGATGTTTGAAACTACAAACATTTTTACTTTGGTGGAGTTAAGTACTTTTTGTGAAATGAGTTTTAAGTTTTTTGTTTCACTTTTAGCAAGTTTTTTTTAACTGGTTCTTAAAATTTACATTTTTATTGAAACTTTTGTTTTTACACTGCATTTCTACTATCTTCACGAGTCAACTTATACTATAGCCTACTACCAGTAAACCAAAAAAATCAAGTGAAAAATCTTCCATAAAAAAACTGAATGAAAAATTGGCTTAACGCTTACTTTGACGACATAAAAAACAATAAAAATAATAATTATTTAATTAGTTTTGCAGATTAACTAAAAAATGTTAATATAAAGATAAAACTTCAAAAAAACTAATATAAAGTTCTTAGGTCATATTGGTAAAAAACGAAACCACAAAACCTGACTTTGAAAGAAATTTTAATGAATATTTCTGTGCAACAAACTTTACGACAATTAAATCAAAACTGTGATTTTTAAAATTATGAAACAGTTTTAAGATGATTATATTTTCCTTATTTTCTAATTTAGTAGACAATAAATATAATTTAGTAAGTAATTATAGCTACAACACAACTTGGTTGCGTGAAACACTCTAACAGTTAATAAGTTGTTATTGTAGCATCTGGTACAAATTCAGCTTGAACTAGTTGATCTACTCAAAAATAGTTTAAAAAAATGTTTCTTTAATTGCAGTATCTGAATATTCCTCTTCTTATTTTGCTTTGATGATCTGCTCTTGGCTGGTTTTGCAGCCCGCACCTAAATTTACTTCTTTTTTTCCATTTTAAAGCGTTGGATCTCCGTTTGGGTCTCCTTTTTCTACGTCGTTCTTCTAGGGATGCATAATTGAGGACCTTTAGCCTGTTCGTATAAGTATACTTTCTTTGGGCATAGCAATTTTTGGGGTTTTTTCAGTTTCATTATATCATATTTGGTATCAGAAAACTACGTATTCCAAACGCAGAATGGATGTAGGTTATCCAGAGTTTTTTCACATAAAGGTATCTCTTAATATAAGGGTCTTTTTCAAAACTTATTTTTATTGCCTACTAAATTACACAATAAAGATTATATAATCATTTTAAAACTATTTCATGACTTTAAAAATTACAGTTCTGATTTAATTCTTGAAAGGTTTGTTGCACTGAAAAATTCATTAAAGTTAATTGTGTTGTGGTTTGTGCGACTAGATGTTGTGGTTTGTGCGTTCTATGTGCATTACTGTAAACTTTTTTACAATGCACTTATACGTATAGGTAACATAAAATAAAATATAAAAGTATATACTGGGCTTACAACAAAATGTTAAAGCAGATAGGGAACCAAAACAGATAAGGATAACATTACGTTATCACAATCTATTGATAGAAGCCCGAACTTATCTACGTTAAGGCGCATGTGCTACTTTTTTGTCCGTTCTGCAATATACCGTAAAACTGATAACAATATACCGAAAAACTAAGTATATCGTAATAAAAATATAATATAATATAAAAATAATAGTACCTACGTATAATAATAAAACTTAAAAAGAAAAAAGTATAATATAACAAAAAACGTAAAACAATATACCGTCATCCGGGGATACTTATACCGGAATTTGAGACATGTTTGATGTTTGTGGTTCTTTGCCATATCTATGTTAATGTAAAAGAACTTGTAGTTGTTAATCCATAGGCTTACAGTCAACAACTCTTTCTCCAAAGGCTGTTTATAAAGCTGCAAACTGTTACATGCAGTAGACGTGGTTACGTAGTGGTCCTTCTGGAAGCATTTTCAACAATTTAAAACCTGGTTGGCTTGACACCAGAACATTAGAACGTTGGCTCACTTAAATTTTTACACTTGAAACAGCAACGCTTATAGGAATGAAGGTTGTTATTGGAGATAATTTAGCTTCACATTTTTTATCTGAAAGCATGCTCGGGCAATAATATCCGTTATAAATTTCCAATATTTTGCAGCAACTGATACTTCTTTCAAAAAATCTTGTCAAATAATTTTTTCCTTTTTGGTTAAGCCTGAACAGACAAAGTATAAAAATATTTACCATTATTGTAGTTTCCTTTTAGAAAAAAATATAGTTTTGATCACTTCTTGAAAGATTTTTACTTTTTATTTTTTATTTTGCTTGATTTGTGTAAGTATATAATTAACCTATTTACTTTCTCACCATATAATTCTATAAAAAATTAACAAATAAATAAACATTTTATTTTTTTGGGTTCAAGTCACCCCGGGTAGCTCAAGTAGGATGATGATACCGTGAAACGCGACTTTAATAATTAGGCTTGTTAGTTCTAAAAGCATTGACCTAACAATATAATTGCAAAAGGAACACCCATTTCAACTTTATTTCTGATATATTATGTGATATAGTTGTATACAGTGTATATTTTTTGAAATTATAATAATTAAGAAGTGACTAAACTCAAAATATGTTTGAATTAAACTCGAACTCAAATAACAAAATAACGATTGTTACATGTCCCCAAAAAATGGGTGGATGTGTAATTTAAGCACCGCTTCCCCCATTTTTCTCCTTTAGTAAGCCTGTAAAAAAGTCTTATCCAAAACAAATATTGTTGAAAACCATACCCTAACCAAACCCTTACACTGGTCCTTAGGTTTAGGCTCAGGGTTTAGTTAGGGTATGGTTTTTAATAAAATATACTTTGTTTTTGGGTTCAAGTTAAGATTATAGTTATTAATAAATATTATGCGTAAAACATGACTTGCTTTTTTACGGACTTACTAAAGGGGGTGCCTGAAATAGACATCCGCCGGAAAATGCCTATGTTATAATAATAACAAAATAATAATAAAAAAACACGTGTGGCTTTTGTCAATAATTAGTAAATTAAAATTGTTTGGATTTAACTGACTTAAACAACAAAATAAAGATTTTTATATTTCCACGAAAAATGCCCTAAATATTATAATTTTAATTTTTTGGCATAAATTGCTTTCTAATGACTAGTATGTATATGTTCAAATTGTAAATTCGAGTTAAAATACCACTGGTACATAATGTCAAAAAAGTTTTCATCCACCTGTCCTGTTCATTTTTCAGACGCGATAACTTTTTATTCAACAAAGATATAAGCAAAATTTCAATTTAATGATATCAGTTAACCATTCAAGAAATATTGTAAAAAAAGATTTTACAAAATAAAGAATAGAAAATTAAATATCACATTTTAAAAAAACACAATGCCTGTTTTTTGCGCCAAAAAAGTTTTCATCCACCCTGAGTATTTCCACGTCAAAACAACCAATTTTTTTTTTAATGCAACCCTATGTCCTTGGACTTTCTTTATATTTTTACCATACTTAGTACATTCTAAAATAAGATAAATCCCAAAATTTCAAGGTCTTACTCCCAACGGTTCGTGAGTAATGGTTGTTTTAATTTTGGCTACTATTGTTTTGGTCATTTCCCGCCGTTTTTAAATTTACATTTCTCCTTATAAAACCAAGTCTTTAAACATGTGAATTCTAAAAATAAGTGTCTCATTTTTTAATTAAAAAGTACCTAAATATCAATTATAAATGTTAAAATAATGGACAGCAGCCCCAGTAAAATTTTTAGGTGTGCAGTAAATTTTTTAAGCTTAAAATTTCAAATTAGATCATTGTATGTTTGAGGAACATTGCGTGAAAAAATCATTTCTGCCAAATACATTTAAGTATTTAATACAGTTTAAAAATTAAATAAAAAATATTACAAAAAAAGCAAATATAGTATATTTTGCTTGTTGTAGTATTCAAAATAAATAAAAATAATGCATACTTGAATTGATATACAATTCTTAATAATATATCCATTAATAAATTATTGATTTACAAATATATACTTATTAATTTTGTTGAAATCTTTTTTTGAAAGTTCATATTTGTCTGATATTATTTTTGGTACACTTATTAATGTTATTACATTGGTGATTGGTATCCAACGATAATCATCCCTTTTCAGCCAGAAAAACTATTCAGATGGACCGTGTGGATGCATAAACTTCATTTTTATATCATTATATTCTTCATCTTTTTCTTCGACTACTGCAATCCACCAAAACGAGTTATATGTACATGCTTAATATGCGTACTTCTGCATTAGCTCAAAATTTATTTAACTAAAATTTTGGTAATTTGATTTTTTAGTTATATTAATAGATTTTGGATTTATATCGTTACAAGTTTTCTAAATAGCATAGATGTTTTCGAAACTGGTATGCAATGGTGAAATCCCAAGTTCCTGGTATTTTTTCCCTTCTGAAATTGTTTATTTTGCGTAACTCTAACATTAATCAGAGTTTCTTTATCAATTTTAAAGGACTTTATTGTGAGCATTTTTTGAGTGCAAAACTCAAACATTGCATTGATTGTTAGTATTTGATTTTTCTTTGGATGTTGCAAACTTTTTCTTGCTATCGTTCGTTTTACTGTGCTGCCTATTGCATCGCATGAAGATTTGCCACGAATGGTTACAAAAAATATCTATTCAGCTTCCAATAAAAAATCTTCTGAGTGATGGCATAGATTTAGAAAATTTTTATAATTTTTATACTGTCCTCCACATCCATCAGAATAGTAATACAATTTGAAAATTAAAGGAAGGGTTTCTATGATATAATTACATAAAATAGTCTGAATTTGATAGACAAAACAGGTATCGTGTATCGTATCCTCAGACATAAAACAAAATGATTCGTGTAAAATAATGCCATTTACTTTATAGGATAAAACAACTGGGTGAAGGGTGCATCCAGATTAACACCAATGATAACTTTGGATCTCATCTTGCACAACAAATTCATAATTTTCTGAAAAATTGCAAATCACGATACACTCTCTTTCATTCAATTTGAGTTTTAAATCTTTAAGAAACTTTGTTTGGCATTTAGAAATATACGAGTGAGCTGTTAGTTTATCAATACACTTCACTATTAACTCTATATAAGTTTCAACAGTTTCAGTTTGTGTGACGAGTTGGGCCCTGTCAGTACCTTGCCATTGATTAAAACTTAACTCGTCATCAAAATCAAGTTCTTCAAGCTCTTTAAGAAGAAATAGCTGTAAGGCATCTGTTCCTGGGCAACTCAAACATCTATGAACCATACACTCATTTTTTGAAATGTCACAAACCACCGAAAAAACAAGCTTATTTATTATAATTTACTAATAAATTTTCTATTATAATCATTAAATAATTATAATAATAACTGAAATCATGATAATAATAATTAAAAGTAAAAGTAATATCAAATTTAATTTCTGTATAAACATAACTTTTTTTAGATTTTCTATCTTATAACGTACATTAAACACACTTATAACTGAAAACAAACCTTTTTCATTAAATGTTTATAAGTTATATCCTATTTCATTGCATATAAAAGAAGAAATGCATTTTGATGATAAACACATACACACACTGAGTGAGCACCTGAGGCTCCAACACTTACACACCACAGAAGCATTTATCTTTTCTTTCATCAATAGTGTCAGTTTATCCAGATCAGATGCTTTATTTTGATCTGTTTTCGAATAAGACGCAGTAGAATTATCTATAAAATGCGAATTACTTATTCCATAATGGGCTGCTAAATCTTCATCAATCTTTTTTATTGATTTTTCATATTTTTTTATTGCAGATGCAACACGTTGATGTCAAGCAACAGAATGTAAACTAATAGGAGATTCTCCTAAAATTTCCAGGGATAAATTAATATTAGTAAATGGTTCATCTTCTTCTGTCGCTATTTCATCTACTTCATTTTCACTAGGGTGTTCTACTGATAAAACTGCCTTTGACTTACAGCTAGTACATAACTTCCACCCAGGTAAAACTCTTAATCCTAATGACTCAAAGTGTCTAGCCAACATTAAAGATATTGTAAATTTACCTAAAAAAAAAAGGATATTCAAGATACGTGTTGTATACTTTTACAGATAGTATTTATATATTTGAAATCAAATTACCTTTTATTTTTTTTTATACACTTTACAAACATCACAACAATTGCCATTTTTCTTTTCAAATCTTTTTTCAAAGTAGTGAAAATGGTGATTACAAATCCTGAATAGTTCTTCACATGCACGCAACTCAGATCTCCATAAAATGTTTTGATGAGTATCAGTGTCAAGGTCATGTAGTAAAAAAATTTCTTTATTTCTAGAATATGAGGTTTTATGGCATTCTGACTTCAAAACTTTACCAATATCACATGAAATCATTTTGATAATGAATTTAAAAATATTATACTTGCAAATTTAAAAATGCACAAGTATTAATTACATTATTTATGTAGGATTAATTGCAACATTTAAATTAGATGAAAATGTCTGAATTCAGCAATTAGACTTTGATAATTGGGAAAGACAAGGAAACAAAAAGGAAATAAAAAATACATTAAAAAAACTTTAATAACTTAAGAAACAATTTAGACAGGAATTATCATTTTTCCTAAAGTACTATGGCAATATATATACATTTATAGTACAAAAATAAAATATTTACAAAACTATGTATTTGGCAGAAATGATTTTTTCGCACAATGTTCTTCAAGCATGCAATGATCTTAGTTGAAATTTTAAGCTTAAAAAATTAACCGCACAACTAAAAATTTTACTGGGGCTACTGTCCATTATTTTAATATTTATAATTGATGTTTAGGTACTTTTTAAAAATAAGATTTGCAGAGAAAATTCGATCACATATTGTTAGACTATGGAAGCAGGGAAAATCACAGCGAACTATAGGAGAAATAGTAAAGAAACCACGTTCAACTGTGCAGTCCATTATCAAGAAATACCAAACCCCCCAAAAAATTGCTGATAAGCCACGTACAGGGCGTTCAAATAAGATTCAAATATTGCATCGACGAGCTATTCTGAGAAGAGTCATCCAGAATCCTAAAATAAGTCCTTCAAAACTTGCTGGAATGCTGCAAAATGATTACAATTTAAAAGAAGATCCTGAAACTATTAGAATAACCTTAAGAAGAGCTGGATACAATGGTTGAGTACCATTGAAAAAGCCCTACATCAGCAAAGTAAACAAAGCCAAACGACTACACTTTGCAAAGCTTTATATTAATGAACCACAAATATTTTGGGAATCTGTCCTTTTCACAGATGAGTCAAAATTTAATGTGTTTTCATCAGATGGAAGAGTTAAAGTTTGGAGAAAACCAAATGAAGCATTTAAAAAACAAAACTTGTGTCCAACGGTGAAGCATGGTGGAGGAAGTGTTTTAGTGTGAGGGTGTATGAGTGCTTTAGGTGTAGGAAACTTGGTTTTCATTGTTGGAAATAAGGATCAAAAGTTTATTTAAACATTCTAAAAAATAATCTGGAAGAAAGTGCCCACAAATTGGGACTTACTAAGTCATTTATTTTTAAGCAAGATAATGATCCAAAACACACAGCCAAACATGTCAAGGAATGGCTTATATTTAAAATAGCTAAGCAACTTCATACACCCCCACAATCTCCAGATTTCGAACATCTGTGGGATGAATTAGGTAGAAGAATTAGGAACCATGATGTGAGGAATCGACAACAACTACAATCAGTAATTACAATTGGTAACAACTGCAACCAGTAACAACTACAATCAGTAATGAAAGAGTGCAGCTCAATCACTCCAGAAATTACCCAAAAATTGGAAACACAAGATATTAAAACACTAGCAAATTGAGTTTGCATAACAATTTTATTTGATTTTTGGTAAAGTGGATGAAAACTTTTTTGGTGCAATAAACAGGCATTGTGTAGTTTAAAATGCGATATTTAATTTTCTATTCTTTATTTTGTAAAATCTTTTTTTACAATATTTCTTGAATGGTTAACTGATATCATTTAGTTGAAATTTTGCTTATATCTTTTTTCAATAAAAAATTGTCACGTCTAAAAAATGAACAGGACAGGTGGAAAACTTTTTTGACACAGTGTATATATCATTTATTTTTGATTTCTTTCAATCACATTTTCACAAAAATCCAAAAAAAAAATTTTCATTTTTTCATATTATTTATAGTCATTGATAATTTGATCCTATTGTAATTTTTTTAATGTTCCAAACAATTATTTCTAGTTAAAAAAGATATAAAAAAATGAAATATTAACAATTATTCAAGAACAATTGCAAAGGATATGAGAATTTATAAATGCAAACCAGGTAGTTGGTCATATGCATCTTACCTAGCAGAAGCCATGGAAAATGCCTTGCTGGATATCTCAACGAACAAAATGTCAACCTTCAAAGCATCAAAGTTGTATGGTATACCATATGGGTACTCTGCACACACAAAAAAAGATACAAATTCTTTTTATATTGACAGATTGGAAAATACTTTTGGATAGTATGGATATATGTCTGCTAATGAAAGACTATTTGGTCAGGATAAGTGTCACTGATTCAAAATTTCAAAACAACTTTCCTAGACCTGATTAGATGAAATCCTTTATTGTTCGCAACAATCTGAAAGCCAGATTGTTGATGATCAACTATCTCAGTTGATCATCAACAATCAACAGGGGATATCAGAACTTATAAATGCAAATCAGACAGCATCTGGTTTACATTTATAAATTCTCATATCCCTAGCAATTGTTCTTGTATATTTGTTAATTTTTTTTTTCATATCTTTTTTAACTAGAACTAATCATTTGAAACATTCAAAAATTAAAATAGGATTGAAAAGTTCTTTTACATTAACATAGATATAGGAGCCTCTTAAACTGGATAATTAAACAAATTTGAATATATTAGTATTATGATTAATATAGTTGAATTAACATTTAAAAAGTTTTCAGAGAATGTTGTTGTTGTTTTACCTTTCTCATACACATTGCTACATCTTCAACCATAGAAGATAAATAATAGATATTAGCTATATTTAGAAAATATAAAAAATACTGATACAATCCATTAAATGTGTGTATCAGATATGCTATCAGCAGATATCAGAAACATTTAGTAAATAATTGATCTTAGAGAATTTGATTTAAGAACATTAAGATCTAGTTTTTCTAGGTTATTTTTGTTTTGTATGTCTCTCCAAAATGTCTACCTTTACAAAATGTTATTTTTTAGTTGTTTTTTATTTTATTTTGGTATCTTATTTTATTTTTAAACATAGGTAAACAACTAAAGGACATTCCTATTAGTGTTACTTTTATTTTATAATTGCTCATTATGATTATTTGCATTATATAATGATGCTATTGGTATATTAAATTGCAATGTTTAACTTAACTTGATATATTAACATTAATTTTTTTATTGTCTGCTCTGTGGTTTATATTTATGACCCTATTTGCTTTTTAAATTGATAGTTTTAGCAGTGAAATGATACAAATTTGTCTTTATATTGTGTTACTATTTAGTATAACTCCAGAAAAACTTTCAATGGCACTTGCACGTAAGGCTAAATTAATAAGCCACTATAAAACTATTAGGTTATCAAAGTCACCCCAAATGAAGGGGTGACTTTGATAAAATTTAAATATTTTGGAAATAAAAAAAATCTAGTTAGACCAAAAAAAATTTATTTTATGGAATCCTATAAAGGAGAGGTATTCATTGAAATTTCATTGGAAGATAGTTATAAATGTTGTTGCTGCTAACTGTGAACCTTGTTGCTGCTATTGCTGTTGTTGCTGCTATTGCTGAACCTTGTAGTACGTTACTTATTATTTTAGTCCCATCTGAAACCAAGGACTATTCTTTGGTGTCTACTAGAATGGAAAGCCTCAACCCAGTTTATGATTTTCAATAAAATCTATATTTTCTAAGTTTATAGAGTTCTTGTGGTGAAGTTTTTTATGTTTATTTTGTTTATTTTTTTAAAAAATTATATTCACCTCTCCAAGGCCCCAGGAGGAACTACTACAATTGAGGAAGCTACTCATTTAATTTTTTATTTTATTTAATTGAAACTTTTTCTTAACTCCAAAATAGGAACCTTGCTAAACAAGGGTGCACTGCAAAATATCTTATAAGAATATTTTAAAGTAAAATTTTCAAAAAACTTAAAAATTGATAAAAAAAAAAATATTTACCTATTTTTTATAGTATTCGTTTAAAAAAATAAAGGAAATATAAAGATTAGACGTTATGTTGGTCTACTGAACATGGTGCCCTAACACAAGGGTGATTATTGTCCTGGTTTTTATACAGAGATCACTGTGAAAATCTTAGTTATAATTGGTTTTACTTTGTGCTAGGGGTATACCTAAAAATTTCATCAGATCAATTGGAATTAGAGGAAGGTGCTTGAAAAAAACCCAGAATTTTTAACATTAATTTTAATAACAATTACAATGTTTTTTTTAACATTAATTTAACAGGACAATGTTTCTAATTAAAATTTTGATTACACTACAGTGTTTATTATGACAAGAGTTTCTAACAGTTTTTTTTAATTCAAAACAATCTAAAATGAGGTATAACAAACATTTTTGTCTGTGAAGTAATATTAATATTAAATTTTTTTGTATGTAAAATACTGAACGCTTTAGTCATGGGAATGTTTTAGTAAATAAAAAACCAGGTCATTAAATATTTCTTGAAAAGTTGTGTTTCTGAGACTTTTTATTTTTTAGTTATTTCAATGTTATTTATGATCTTTTGTTGTAAAAATTGTTGACCACAAGTATTTTCAACAGTTTTTTAAGTGTTTGGAAATATTTTTAACATTGCATAAAATCTCATTTAGGTCAGCAGAGATTCAAACATAAAACCTTTTTTTCAGAAATATAATTTGTAGTTATGATGCAGCATTTTTTTTCAACTAATGTGTTTACAATTATCACTTCAAAAATTTCATTAAGATCATTGTAGATATTGAAAAGTATTTATTACAGCATAATAACACTTTTTGATATCTACTATGATCTTAAAAAAAAATGGTGTTATTAACACTTCAAAAATGACATGGGAACATAGTAGACATCAAAAACTAGTTATCATTATAAAAAAATCATTATGTAAAACTATTTGTTGATAACTACTATAATCCTAGTGTCATTTTTGAAGTGTTAAATTCTAATTGTGTTAACTTAAAAAAATGCTGCATCATAATCAATAATATCAAAAATTATATTTCTGAAACAAAAGTTTTATATTTTAACTTCTGGAAACAAAAATAATTCTGCTTAGAAAATAATCTATGCAATGTTAAGATTTTTTTGAACTCTTTCAAACTATTGAAAAAACTTGTGGACAACAAGTTGTGGCACTGCTGGTAACTACTAATTACTGCTGGTAACTATTAGACTAGTTACCTGCAGTAGCTAATAGTTCCCAGCAGTGCAGTATTTTTTTGAAATCATCAATATTCAACAGCATTTAGCTATAATTTATTACTAATAATCAAGTTTCTATTTGTTTTATTTGCTTAAAAAGCATTGTCAAAATGGTGTCAATTTTTAGTTATTTTGGTGACTATTTGTTTGTAATTCTAAAAAATTTGGTTTTATTATTTTTTTTATAGTTATATTTTATACTATAAAAATTTTTATTTTACACTTATATTTGTTTTACAATATTTTTTTATAATATTTTATTTATATTATGTTTTTATTATATTATATTTATAGTTATATTTTGTATTTTATTTTTATTATTTATTCACTTATTAATTTATGGTAACCAAAGCTGATTTTGTTAGCAGGCAGAGGGTTTTACTTTAAAATTCCAGATATCAGTGATGGGCATAGTTAACTAATTTTTTAGTTAACTTTTAGTTAAACTACTTTTTTTTAGTTAAATGCAATAGTTAAACTAAATTTTTTTATTTAAGTTAAACTTTTAGTTTAACTAATTTTTTTCCTAGTTTAGTTGAAAAAGTTTAACTAAATTTTTATTAACTAAATTTTTTATATATCGCCAAATAAATCGTTCTATTTCTATGCACCACTCACCTGACTAAGGCCTCCAAGGATTCTGTTATTACTATTTTTATGTATTTATTTATTTAGTGCATGAACTGGACTTTTCAACATCATTTCCGCTTGGTCTGTATCAATAAAACGGTTAGCGGAAACATAAATTCATCAACAAATTTTCTTGAGTTAAAAAAAAAAAAGTTAAAAAGTTGAATTTTAGTTAACTATTTCTAATTAGTTTAAGTTAACTACTTTTTATAAAAAGTTTGTAACTAAAAGTTTAACTACTTTTTTTTGGTTTTAGTTAGTAGTTTAGTTAAACTATAATAAAAAAGTTTGTGCCCATCACTGCCAGATATATTCATTATATTTTATTTAGTATATTTAAAAGTAGATTTTTTATTTTTAGCTGCACCTTCTATTGATTGCTTGGGTCTGCTCCATATAAATAAGCTGAGTTGTAATGATTCAGTTTCTGTGGTAGAGGGTGATCCTCTCACAATTTCCTGTCAAGCGCGATTGGCTCTTCCACCAGCTCAATATGAATATAAGCGAATTATTAATGGATCTGTTGTAAATATTGATTCAACAAAAATTAAGGTTTTTTTATTAATTTATACTATACCTTGTTTAATTGGTGAAATAAAATTGCTTTGTTTCTTTTTTCATTGATATTTAATAATTATATACTTGTTAAAGTTTTATGTTTTATCAGTTGAGTGTTTAACATGTTCAAATTATCCAATATGTTAGTAATGCCAATAATTGTATTGAATGCTAATAATTTTATTGAACTATTTACTTATTCTACTTCATATATCTCTAGGCTAACCAATAAATTACTCAAATACACAGCTATTGTAATATATTTCATAATATTATTGATATAAAAATAAAACTGATGTAAAAATATATTCATATATATTTTTATATCAATTTTAATTTTAAGTTTTTTTATATATAAATAATGCACATTATCATAAATATTTTAAACAACATTAAGCATATAACTATTTCACAACTATTAGCAAACTATAAACAAATTAATAATACTATTAACCTAATTACTAATCAATTTCCATCCTGTAACAATCCAAAAAAACAAATATAAACCGTACGCCCACTAAACCAATCGTAGCAAATTTAAACTTTTACTGCATGCCTGATAATTGTGGTAACACATAAAACTTAGATTAGCAATATTAAATTTTATTACAAACATTAGTAATTAGCTAAAAGCTGGCACTGTGGGTAACAGTAACATATATACTATATATATATATATATATATATATATATATATATATATATATATATATATATATATATATATATATATATATATATATATATATATATATATACATATACATATATACTATAATATATATATATATGTATATATATATATATATATATATATATACATATATAATATATATATATATATGTATATATATATATATATATATATATATATATATATATATATATATATATGTATGTATGTATATATAAGATAGTCAATGTATGTACTGAAGGCAATAGATATTCCATTTGTTTTTATTAAAAAGTCTCCACTTTGAGCAAGTCAACAATACAAAAGCACAACAAGCGAAGAAATAAAACTATTTTACGTCACTATTTTGCAACACTGCAACATTACCATATATATATATATATATATATATATATATATATATATATATATATATATATATATATATATATATATATATATATATATATATATATATATGTATATATATATATATATATATATATATATATATATATAAATATATATATATATAATATAATATATCAATTGGTTAACTCTAAAATATTGTATTTCCATTATAAACAGTTGTGAGGAAAAGGGTTTTAAAATTTTAACTTCTTATACAAATTAAGATACTTAAAAACATTATATGTTTTTAAATATTTGAAAATATTATACACAAAAATGTTGAAGCAATATAATAAAACAACAATTATAATGTTTTTAAATATTTGAATTTGTATACAAGTTTAAACTTTTAAAATCATTTTCTCACAACAGTCTAAAACAGACATACAATATTTTAGAATTAACCCATCGATATATATATTTTTTAATTATTCACCTCCTCAAGACAGAGAGGGCCACTACTGTCAAGGAGGCTACTTTTTGTGGTTACAACCCTCTCTCAACTCTATAACTCCGAAAACAAAAACCTCGACGAACAAGGCCGCTGGGCGGAGAAACAAGTTGAGCGCGGTACTACCAGGGATGTGGTGGGGATGAGGCAAGCACTCTACTAGCACTCTGGCAGCAGGCTATTTCAGTGTGATGTCAGAGTACTCATCTAAACAAGTAATTTAAGTTATATATATATATATATACATATATATATATATATATATATATATATATATATATATATATATATATATATATATATATATATATATATATACACCTATAGTAAAGGCGTTAAATGTACAGGTTGTGGTAAAAAGCTGCTGTTAGCTTGTCTGGAATTTAAACTGACAAAGTTAAGGTTAGGTTATAGCAAAATGCATTAATTTAATTGAGGATTAATTAAATTAATGCATTTTGCTAATTAAATTTAATATTTTTTAAAAAAACCATAAAAATGCAAATAAAAAGGCTAGAATGTTTTAAAAACATTCTGAATATTTTTAAAAACATTCGAAATGATTGTTTTTATTTTTTAATAAAAACATTCTGAATTTTTAATTATTATTTTTTTACTGTATAACATGAGCCGAGTGTTGCTACATTGACTATTTTATAACCTGCTGCTACAAGGGAGCATAGTTCCTACATTGACTATCTTATTGCCTGCTACTACAAGGGAGTGCTGCTACATCGTTATCTTATAGCCTGCTGCTACAAGGAAGCGTTACTACATTGACTGAAGGTTTGGTTTAAGCAAGCAGTCTTTCAAATAATAATAAATAAACTCTTTTTTAAGTAAAATTTTTCCAGTCTTTGAAATAATTTTTTTTACACAAAATTAAAAACTGACCTGTTAATGGTAAATTAAAAACAACCATGCAAGAGTATATATATATATATATATATATATATATATATATATATATATATATATATATATATATATATATATATATATATATATATATATATATATATATATATATATATATATATATATATATATATATATATATATATATATATATACATATACATATACATATATATATATATATATATACATATACATATATATATATATATATATATATATATATATATATACATACATATATATTTATGTACATACATATATATATATTTGTATATATATATGTTTATATATATATTTATATATATATATATCTTTTATATATATATATATATACATATATATATATATATATATATATATATATATATATATATATATATATATATATGTATGTATGTATATACATACATACATATATATGTATGTACATACATATATATATATATATATATATATATATATATATATATTTATTGATAAATGTTGTATATTGCTGGAAATACAACTCTTGTCTGTTTAAGAGTGATCAATATCTTTTTGAAAAAAATAGATCAAATAATAATATTAAAATATTTTAAATGAGAAAATACAACTTTATAATGCCATTATAAAGTTGTATTTTCTCATTTAAAATATTTTAATATTATATATATATATATATATATATATATATATATATATATATATATATATATATATGTATATATAAGCGCATGCCTTGTTCGTCCACACTTATAATAATTTTTTTAGACAACTTAACCACATTTTTATATAGTTAGCATTTTGAGAATTCATGGTAAAATAAAGATATAATTAGTATAAAATCGCTTATGCAATATTTTTTATTTTACACTGTGTTTCGTCAATTAAGACTCATCAAAAATGAATGATCAAGTTAACAAAACTTTAATCTATACCAAAAATTAATTACAGGAAATCATTAATGTCTGTGTTTTTACAATAATTTTTATTTTTAAAGGGTTGCTTGTGTTTGGCAAAATGTTTTTTCCATTTACCCTCTGTTAAGCCTATATATTATTTATAAGTTACATTGTTAGAGAAAACAACACATTTATATACCATGTTTTTTATACACAATTTCCACTCATGGGAGAATTGTTTTTTGTTTACAATTACAGTTTTCTGTAATTTTTTCATTTAGGATTTCTTTTTTGTTTAACAAAGCATTAATGTAACCTTTTATAATTCTTTCTATATTTTTTGTGCAACTGTATTTCAATTAAAACTTTTCATGTAATTTAGGGTGCAAAGTGTTTATTTGCATATTTTAAAAACACTTTTTCTATGCTAGTGGGAACAAATATACATTTCTAGTTCTATTTCTCTTTTTTTGCATCTTTTTTTTCTGGGTCAAATTTTAAAATCCACTTTTTTTAAGGGCACCTTTGTATATACATTTTGAGGAGGTAAATACACTTTTATTAGAGGAGTTTTGGTTTAGCATGTTGTTAATTGAATTTTTTTTTTAGAATTTAGGATTAATGATTTGACTTAATAATAATATACAATAATTTATCATTTAGATTTTTGAAGGGCTTATATGAATTTTCAGAAAGGTCAAATGTAAAAGTTTTTTTTTTTTTAACTTTATTTTGATTCACTCCCAACAAAACTGCAAGCAACCACCATTAAGTTGGGAGTTACTAGAATAAAAGAATAGAGTTATAGAGCAAAAAAGCGGTTGATAAAAGACTTAAAAAGTTAAAGGTTGTAGGAGTCAAGAAACTATGAAGATGGAAGAGAGTCCCAAATTTTGAAAAGTGGGGGAAAAAACTAGACGAATAAACGTTTTTGGAGCAAGCAGGGACAGATACAGTAAAAGAATGAGGCTTTGATGAATGATGATGCAAGTAAGAGTGAGTTTTATTTGATGGAACTAGAGAGGGTAGCTCCTTTGAGCAGCAACCATGATTACAGTATTTGTAGAAAAGAGAAAGAGATGTAACTTTATGATGGCGGGAAAGAGGCTCAAGCTTAGCAGATAGACCGGGTCCAACTACGTTTACAATACCTTTTTGGACCTTGTCTAGAAGAGAAAGAGCATCATTAGAAGAACCAGCCCAAATATGACAACAGTATTCCATGCAGGGAATCAGGAGAGAGAAAATGGAATCATGAGAGAGAAAATGGCAAGCAAAATAAAGAGAAGCAACCTTAGCAAATGATAATTTAGCAATCGATTGTATATATGGTTTCCATAAAAGGTCAGTAGTAAATAATAATTTAAGAAGAAGTAAAAAAGAGAACTCAGTGAGAGGGTTGCCATTCATTAATATAGAAATGTCGACAGTACTGCAATCACTGTTTGCAGTAAATAACTGATTTTTGTTGGAGTTGAAATTTACAAGCTACTGTGAGCCCCAATCTGTTACAGAACTGAGATCAGATTCAAGTTTGGCTGCCTGTTCTAAGTGATCAAAAAGAGAAGACTTTTTGATAAGAATTATAAAGTTGAGTCATCTGCAAAAAGAGCTACTTAAGATATAATGTTGTCGAGAAGAACAAGGCGAAAGATTTCACCAAGATTTGAAAGAGCTTGAAGTCCGGTATCAAGGAAGATGGAATACCAACATGATGGCGGACTATTGTTGGTTATTGAAGCGCAACAATCCAAACCGGAAATTTAAGCGAAAATCGCACAACCGAGCTTCCAGGAGAAAAGGACCAGGTTCCACAAATGAAATTTAAATGTTATTTAGACTAGTGTTAAGTTGTTATTGTATTTTAGTAGTTTTTTAAGTTAAAAATAATGTTCTGTTTTAAATATATATTTTTTTATGTGAAATCTTCTGTTTTTTTGCTATTTTCTATCTGTGCATTTTTGAAAAATCTGGAGGTGATAGAGAAAAACTAAGTACATATTTGTAATCAGCGCACCAAAATACCCTAGAGTCAGCTATCAAATTCCAGCAAGGAAGTTATGACTCTCATTTTGCAGGCCTGTGTAATTAAAGTTTTAAGAGTAAAAAACTTTTGCGAGAGCTGTAAATTGCTCTCGTTAAATAAAGCTCTTGTTTCCCACCATGGCCTCTTTCTCTCTCTCTCTTTCTCTCTTTCTCTCTCTCTCTCTCTCTCTCTCTCTCTCTCTCTCTCTCTCTATATATATATATATATATATATATATATATATATATATATATAAATATATATATATATATATATATATATATATATATATATATATATATATATATCTCGGGTTGTTTTGAATAAAAAATGCTTAACGCAATAGCAATAATCTGAATTTGGTGTCATGAAGTTCTCTTTATTTTTTTATTTTAAGACATAATTTATAATAAGACATTGACTTTTTAAAATTACTGCAATAATATTAATTACCACATAACGAGTTAAATGTTATTTAACTTCTTTTTTATTATTACTATAAGGGAATGTTTATTTTATTTTATTTATTTTTATATATATTAAATAATTAAATTTAATATTACAGTTTTAAAAATATTTAATTGTAACAAATTTCTTTCTTTTTTTGACTTTTGCATAAATGAATTAAAATATGTTAAATTTTTGAATTTTTAAATGATTTTTTCTTAAATTTTTAATTGTGGCTTTGCAACTACAAATGATTTTTTATTTAAAAAAAATTAGCAAGTAGCAAATAAAAAAGTTATATTAATTTATTTACTTTATTTATTAAAAGTTTATTATTTTATTAACAATTTTGTTGTGAAAGCAAAGATTATTTTTTCAAAAATCATTTATTAAAATTATATTGCTGTATATATTGTTTATTAAAAAATAATTGCTGTGATTTAACTTGCGTTTTAAAAAAAAGTTTAACCAGCGTTTTTGTTAATATTTTTGTATATATTTTTGAAGCAGCCGTTTATTTAAAATTTAATTTTGAGTAAAAAAAAATGTTTATGAAAGAAAACCAAAAAAACAATTGTGATAGAAATGAGCAAATTTTTTTTTAAGAACAATAAAATTTAAATATTGAACAATATTTAGCAATATTTTTAAATAAATTTGACAGTTAAGTTGAACCCAAGCATTAACTTTAATTTT